>NW_027490198.1:0-300100 GCF_050948175.1 Xylocopa sonorina
AATTCATCCACACTAACGGTCGATGGTCGGTAACGAGTTTGAATTGATTACCGTATATGTATGGACGAAAGTAATGGACGGCGTAGACAATCGCCAGACACTCCTTCTCGATCGTGGAGTAGTTTTTCTCCGCAGCGTTTAACAGTCGCGACGTGTACGCGATTGGCAAGTCGCGGCCTATTGGTCCTTGACTCAAGATAGCACCAATAGCTTCGGCGGACGCGTCGGTCGTTATCACGAATGGTTGTTTAAAGTTGGGGTACTGCAAGATAGGCGCTCGCATAGGCAATCTCGGAGTTTGACGAAATGAATTCTCATGCTCGTTACGCCATACAAAGGGCGCGTCCTTTTTTAACAAATTCGTTAGAGGCTTAGCAATATTGGAAAAATTTTGCGATGAACCGCCTGTAGTATCCCGCGAGCCCGAGGAATTGTTTGATCTGTTTCGCGTTGCGCGGGCGCGGAAATTTTTGACGGCGCTAATTTTCGCAGGGCTCAGGTTTTACACCGTGCTCACTGATAATATGACCCAAATAGCTTACTTCTCTCCTCAAGAATTCGCACTTATCCGGCTGCAATACTAAATTAGCTTCTTTGAGCCGTTGAGTTAATTTATCGAATTTAAGTCGATGTTCTTGAAGAGAGCTAGCGTAGATAACAATGTCGTCCAAATAGACGAAATTTCGTTCCCCTGGAGACCGGACAGGACATTGTCCATAAGTCGTTGGAACGTTGCTGGCGCATTTTTTAATCCGAATGGCATTCTTTTAAATTCATAATGCCCGTGAGGCGTCGAAAAAGCAGTTTTAGGAGCATCGGCGGGCTCCATTGGGATCTGGTGAAATCCGCTCGCGAGATCGAATGTACTAAAATACTTCGCACTCCCGAGCTGATCAAGTATCTCGGTAATGCAAGGGAGGGGATAGGCATCGGCGACAGATTTCTCATTGAGTGCGCGGTAGTCCGATGACGACGCGCCATTGCTTGTTGCCCAAGGAGTCCGGTTTCTTTGGGACAACCCACAATGGCGAATTATATGGTGATTTTGACGGAGAGATGACACCATTTTGTAAAAATTTGTCGACTTGTCGTCGAATCTCCTCCTTATGAGCTGGTGGGAAACGGTATTGTTTCACATTGACGGGGCGGTCGTCGACGGTTGGAATCTTGTGCGTGGTTGCTGACGTATGTCCTAATTTATCCCCCTCAATGTGAAAAGCTCCTGCGTGCTTTGAACGAGACGGACGACGTGCTCTCTTTCCTCTGCGTTGAGGTGGTCGAGACGGAGGAGACTAAGAATTCGGTCTAGGCGAGATTTCGAAGGATTGGCGGATTTCGATGTTTGTTTAAACGGCGCCTGTTGTATATTATTTTTAACCGCCTGAGCATAAGAGATCTGTTGAACATTCGCGATTTTGCAACGCGAAGGAGGAGTTTCGATTGTCGAGTATGGTGTCTGACTCGAGAAAGAAATAGAAGTTTTCCCTTTTTGGGATGAGCCGATCGGTACGGCGGATACGTTAGATTTAGTAGATTTAGAAAAAACCGGATACAGCGACGGACTATCCTCCTCGTGGAGGGGAGTCATGATTTGCGCGGGCTCAAGTACGATTTTCTGGTAACGCGATTTCGACGGGCGCGGTCGGATGAATTAATTATTCGAGTTACCCGCTTTGCCCCGAATTACTCTGACGAGAGCGTTTCCGAAAAATATACCCGGCGCAAGATCGATACGGGGAATTATACCTTCCGCGAGGTTCGAATTAACTACGCGGACCTTGATACCCGATATTTGATCTCGGCGGAATGGAGATACGGTCTCCTGACTTCGGAGAAGCTGCTTTGTCCTTGCGTTCGAAGCTTCGATTTCGTTGCTGCATCGCGTTTCAGCGGAGGCGATGATTTACGCGGCGGGCGCGGCGGCGGAGGGGGAATAGATTCCGTGCGCGGCGCTTGTTTACGTTTCGGCGATAGGAGAGGCTTTATTTTCGAGTCCGGTGACGGTTCCTCGAGTGTTTCGATATCGTCTTCGAAAGGAATTCTCTTACCATTCCATTTGATTATTTTATTTGGAAAAGAGATTTCTGCGTCCATACAGAACCCGGAGCCGAGGATCCCGCTTGGTTAAGGGGAAAATCATCCTCGACCACATTAAAAGGGACGACGCGACCGAAAATGACAAGATTCACCGTCCCTAAGGTTGCGGTTTTGCCATCGGTTACCCCTGTTATTATTACGATCTCGGACTTATCGATTCGCGCGGATGCTTTTAGAGCCGAACGTTTTATAATATTTATTTCCGCCCCAGTGTCCACCATGAAGCGAGTTGGTGAAATTAGAAGATCGGATTTTAGAATTACGTTTGGCGTGCTAGTTTTTCCGGTTATGTTTATCGCGGGCGTTTCGTCGATTTCCGCGTTGGAGTTGTTCGCGGCGAGAGGACGGACTTGGTGCGCGGCCTCGCCACCTGTCTCGCGGCGGGTGCGGAGGCCATTGTCGTTTCCCGAATTTTTATTTACCGCGTTGTTGTACTGCCTTTTTTCGGCACTCGCCTATTTCGTGCCCCGGGGTCTTGCAATAGCGACAAAATTTGGGCGCGTCCCTGGCTACGATTTGTCTTGGTTGTTCGTACGCGGGGCCTCGAGTAGGAGGCGGTACGTCCCTGGATCGCAAGTATTCCTGCGGTCGGTACGGCGATGGCGGTCTGAACCGACACTCGGTCGCGTAATGTCCGATATTATTGCATTTTCGGCAAATAATTTCGGCTGGTTTTTCGCGCGATTCTGGTCGCGCGGCACGCGATCTACCTAGTCGGTTGCAATCACGTTCGTGCATTTGATAGAGCTCCCGCGCTCGAGCGAACGTTTCTCGCAATGTGCCGAATGAATTTATCGTCATTTGCATACGAATTTCCGGAATGAGACCGTCTTTAAAACATTGTAGAGTGAGCGCGTCTACGTCATCGAGCGATTCCTGTGTGTCTCGTCGAGCAAGCCTTTCGCAATCAATTATGGCGGTTCTAAGATCTTTTACTCGACCGATATAATCTAGAATGTGCTCGTTCGCGCGCATGAATATATTAGCAAGTTCACCCCGATAATGATGAGCTGATTTTACGGAGCAAAATGTGCTGCGAAGAACGTCCGTTAATTCGAGTATTGTGTAACATGGCTCGTCTTCTAGCGCGGCGTAGGCACGACCCTTGAGTTTTCCCTTAAGCAGGCGTGTGAAAGTTCGCTCAGCACCATTAGGGATAAGCTCATAAGCGCGTTTACACGCTCGGGTAAACTGAAGAATGGGAATGTTCTGACCATCGAATGTCGGCACGGCTTCGAGGGCCTGCTTAAGCGATAGCTCGTCGTGTTGCGAACTATTTGTATTGAAATCAGAGCTCGAATTATGTGCGGAAAGCGGATTTCCCCGAGGAATATCCAGAGAAAACGGTATCGTCGCGCGTTAAATCAGGCGTTCTGCGGATAGATTCTATTTCACGACGTAGAATTTCTATTTGCTGGAGCAACGCGGCATTACTAGGATCGGTCGTTTTCGTATTTTTCGCGGAAGTATTTTGTTGCGCGGTACTAGGAAGAGGCTCGGAGATAGCGTCTTGGAAGTCGAGCGTTCTGCTAGTGCGTTTTTCGCGCGTTCGGAATCGGCCATCGCGGCGGGCTCGCTGTGTCTGCTGGCGCGTTTTTGTCGGAGTCCGGGTTGCCATAATCTAGTTTCGCGGTTCCTTTCGGCGGAATTTCCGGAGGAAACGTCGTGGCTATCCCACCGCTGTCACCAAAATAACTTTCGTGTCACGTCCCGAGGTGCGGTTGCGCTCGCAACGGTGGCACAAAGTCGTAACCGTTCCCGAAAATAACGCGAATTGCGTCCGGACCGGGGTTCGTTGGCGTTTCGGACTCGATAAAACGGTAACTAACACTAAAACTTACCTTGCGAGGGCTTGATTCCGCTGTCTGATTTCTCTTTCCAGGTACCTGGAGCGCCTTGGATCCGCAACCGGGATGGCGGCGGCGTACGGCTGGAACGGAGGTACGTCTACGGGAATAAGCGTCCAGGCGGGTTGACTCCGGCTGGCAGGTATCGGCGTTTGGCCCTGACGATTGGCGACTCGTACGGGTCGTGCGGCGAAGGAAACCTCCTTCACAGGAACCAGGACTCGAACGTAGGAAATTGAATATTCTGGTGCATCACCCACGTATTCCCGAGCGAGACGACGAATGAACTCTCTCCTCCCCGCGCGTCGTGTACGCTTTGTCGGAGGTGCAAGGCTCATCGAGAATACTTGAACCTCGGTTGAATACGGCACGGCTAAGCGTTGGTTCGCTCTAGCTTACCGGGATCGACCTGGGCGCAAGATATTCTGTACACGGTAGAAGTGAGGATGGAGCAACTAAGCGCTGGTTCGCTCTAGTCGTCGAGCCTCAAGGACTATCGTAGATGAGATATAGAATTAGAATAATCGCGAGCGTACCCGTGGATTAGAATTAAGGAATTGTATTTGAACTCGAATAAAGATACTTTGAATCTGGTAAAAATAAACTATATTCTATGATTTCACTATACTAGATACACTTGACTAAATTCTAAGTTACTGACTAGCGATTACAATGAGAATTAGAAATTAGTATAGAAGTATCGAACGGACTCCGCTATGGGAGTATGGATAGAGACGAATGCATTAGAGCTAATTGCTCGTTGCGAATGAGCCTATTGCTCGGATCGGAAGTGCATCGTTCGGATGCTGGATTAGAACTCCCTCGGTTCGGAGATGAGATATGACTCTCCCGTTCGGAGGTGAGATTGGAACTCTCCGGTTCGGAGATGAGACGCGAACTGACTCTCGGATCTCGCGTCCGCGACCTCCTCGGGTCGCGCGGCGCGCGAGTCGCTGGGCCCTCGCGGTGGGGCGGACGGTCGGAGTAGGGCGGCCGCTCGGCCCTCGTGGTGGGGCGGGCCGTTCGGAGTGGGGCGCGGCCCGCGTTAAGCGTGAGCCGCGAGCGTCGAGTGTGCGCGCGAGTGCACGGAACATAACCGTGCATGAATAAAATATATACATATATTTACTTAAATCTAGGTGTGTGTTGGTGTGTATGTACATGTATGAGTAGTGTGCTTATTCTAATCCACATGTACGAGAAGTACGTATAGGGCTTCGTGATCGCTGGGGATTCGACCCAGTATGTGTCGGAGAGCTCCTCGCCCTCGTAATACGGGGTGAAGTCCTCCCCCTCGTGTGTGGAGATCGCGCGTGGGCGCGGCATGCTGCATCCCCTCTTCCCTCTCGTATCTTTGTCTCCTTCTGTAGGGACGGCGAGTCGGCGGGTGGCCCGTGTGCAGGGGCTCCGGATGCGGATGCTGGGGATGATGAGGTGGGCGTCGGAGGGTGGCAGGCGGTACGCCTGACGTTACAATATGGCGTTTGAAGAAGCATTTGAACTCTATTGCTTTGATACGTAGACATCTGCAAACGCTATTTCCTTGCAAGGAAGTGTCGCATTTACATTCATTTGAATCGTAGACGAGGAATGCATAACACTTCGCAATGAATATTATATCTTATCATGAAACATAGATATGAAATGCAATATCTCGTTCTAAGAAGCATTTGAACTCTATTGCTACGATACTTAGACATCTGCAAACGCTATCTCCTTGCAAGGAAGTGTCGCATTTACATTCATTTGAATCGTAGACGAGGAATGCATAACTCTTCGCAATGAATATTATATCTTACCATGAAACATAGAAATGAGATGCGTTATCGCGTTTTAAGAATCATAAGGACTCTATTGCTACGATACGTAGACATCTGCAAACGCTATTTCCTTGCAAGGAAGTGTCGCATTTACATTCATTTGAAGTGTAGACGAGGAATACATAACACTTCGCAAATCATATTATATTTTACCATGAAACATAGAAAGGAGATGCGCTATCGCGTTTTAAGAATCATAAGAACTCTATTGCTACGATACGTAGACATTTGCAAACGCTATTTCCTTGCAAGGAAGTGTCACATTTACATTCGTTTGAATCGTAGACGAGGAATACATGATACTTCGCAAATCATATTATATCTTACCATGAAACATAGAAATGAGATGCGATATCTCGTTTTAAGAAGCATTTGAACTCTGTTGCTTCGATACGTAGACATCTGCAAACGCTATTTCCTTGCAAGGAAGTGTCGCATTTACATTCATTTGAAGTCCAGACGAGGAATACATGATACTTCGCAAATCATATTATATCTTACCATGAAACATAGAAATGAGATGCGTTATCGCGTTTTAAGAATCATAAGGACTCTATTGGTACGATACGTAGACATCTGCAAACGCTATTTCCTTGCTAGGAAGTGTCGCATTTACATTCATTTGAAGTGTAGACGAGGAATACATAACACTTCGCAAATCATATTATATCTTACCATGAAACATAGAAATGAGATGCGATATCTCGTTTTAAGAAGCGTTTGAACTCTGTTGCTTCGATACGTAGACATCTGCAAACGCTATTTCCTTGCAAGGAAGTGTCGCATTTACATTCATTTGAAGTGCAGACGAGGAATACATGATACTTCGCAAATCATATTATATCTTACCATGAAACATAGAAATGAGATGCGATATCTCGTTTTAAGAAGCATTTGAACTCTGTTGCTTCGATTCGTAGACATCTGCAAACGCTATTTCCTTGCAAGGAAGTGTCGCATTTACATTCATTTGAAGTGCAGACGAGGAATACATGATACTTCGCAAATCATATTATATCTTACCATGAAACATAGAAATGAGATGCGTTATCGCGTTTTAAGAATCATAAGGACTCTATTGGTACGATACGTAGACATCTGCAAACGCTATTTCCTTGCTAGGAAGTGTCGCATTCACATTCATTTGAAGTGTAGACGAGGAAAACATGACACTTCGCTGATCATATTATATCTTACCATGAAACATAGAAATGAGATGCGATATCTCGTTTTATGAAGCATTTGAACTCTATTGCTTCGATACGTAGACATCTGCAAACGCTATTTCCTTGCTAGGAAGTGTCGCATTTACATTCATTTGAAGTGTAGACGAGGAACACATAACACTTCGCAAATCATATTATATCTTACCATGAAACATAGAAATGAGATGCGATATCTCGTTTTAAGAAGCATTTGAACTCTGTTGCTTCGATACATAGACATCTGCAGACGCTATTTCCTTGCCAGGAAGTGTCGCATTTACATTCATTTGAAGTGTAGACGAGGAATGCATAACACTTCGCAAATCGCATTATATCTTACCATGAAACATAGAGATGAGATGCGATATCGCGTTCTAAGAAGCAATAGAACAGTATTGCTACGATAGGTAGACATTCGAAAACGCTATTTCCTTGCAAGGAAGTGTCGCATTCACATTCATTTGAAGTGTAGACGAGGAATACATAACACTTCGCAAATCATATTATATCTTACCATGAAACATAGAAATGAGATGCGTTATCGCGTTTTAAGAATCATAAGGACTCTATTGCTACGATACGTAGACATCTGCAAACGCTATTTCCTTGCAAGGAAGTGTCGCATTTACATTCATTTGAAGTGCAGACGAGGAATACATAACACTTCGCAAATCATATTATATCTTACCATGAAACATAGAAGTGAGATGCGATATCGCGTTTTAAGAAGCATTAGAACTCTATTGCTACGATACGTAGACATCTGCAAACTCTATTTCCTTGCAAGGAAGTGTCGCATTTACATTCATTTGAATCGTAGACGAGGAATACATAACACTTCGCAAATCATATTATATCTTACCATGAAACATAGAAATGAGATGCGATATCGCGTTTTAAGAAGCATTAGAACTCTATTGCTACTTTAGGTAGACATCTGCAAACGCTATTTCCCTGCAAGGAAGTGTCGCATTTACATTCATTTGAAGTGTAGACGAGGAATGCATAACACTTCGCAAATCATATTATATCTTACCATGAAACATAGAAATGAGATGCGATATCGCGTTTTAAGAAGCATTAGATATCTATTGCTACGATACGTAGACATCTGCAAACGCTATTTCCTAGCGAGGAAGTGTCGCATTCACATACATTTGAAGTGTAGACGAGGAATACATGACACTTCGCTGATCATATTATATCTTACCATGAAACATAGAAATGAGATGCGATAACTCGTTTCATGAAGCATTTGAACTCTATTGCTTCGATACGTAGACATCTGCAAACGCTATTTCCTTGCAAGGAAGTGTCGCATTTACATTCATTTGAAGTGTAGACGAGGAATACATAACACTTCGCAAATCATATCATATCTTACCACGAAACATAGAAATGAGATGCGTTATCGCGTTTTAAGAATCATAAGGACTCTATTGGTACGATACGTAGACATCTGCAAACGCTATTTCCTTGCTAGGAAGTGTCGCATTTACATTCATTTGAAGTGTAGACGAGGAATACATAACACTTCGCAAATCATATTATATCTTACCATGAAACATAGAAATGAGATGCGATATCTCGTTTTAAGAAGCATTTGAACTCTGTTGCTTCGATACGTAGACATCTGCAAACGCTATTTCCTTGCAAGGAAGTGTCGCATTTACATTCATTTGAAGTGCAGACGAGGAATACATGATACTTCGCAAATCATATTATATCTTACCATGAAACATAGAAATGAGATGCGTTATCGCGTTTTAAGAATCATAAGGACTCTATTGGTACGATACGTAGACATCTGCAAACGCTATTTCCTTGCTAGGAAGTGTCGCATTTACATTCATTTGAAGTGTAGACGAGGAATACATAACACTTCGCAAATCATATTATATCTTACCATGAAACATAGAAATGAGATGCGATATCTCGTTTTAAGAAGCATTTGAACTCTGTTGCTTCGATACGTAGACATCTGCAAACGCTATTTCCTAGCAGGGAAGTGTGGCATTTACATTCATTTGAAGTGTAGACGAGGATTACATGACATTTCGCAAATCATATTATATCTTACCATGAAACATAGAAATGAGATGCGATATCGCGTTTTAAGCATCATAAGAACTCTATTGCAACGATACGTAGACATCTGCAAACGCTATTTCCTTGCAAGGAAGCGTCGCATTTACATTCATTTGAAGTGTAGACGAGGAATACATAACACTTCGCAAATCATATTATTTCTTACCATGAAACATAGAAATGAGATGCGATATCTCGTTTTAAGAAGCATTTGAACTCTGTTGCTTCGATACGTAGACATCTGCAAACGCTATTTCCTTGCAAGGAAGTGTCGCATTTACATTCATTTGAAGTGTAGACGAGGAATGCATAACACTTCGCAAATCATATTATATCTTACCATGAAACATAGAAATGAGATGCGATATCGCGTTTTAAGAAGCATTAGATATCTATTGCTACGATACGTAGACATCTGCAAACGCTATTTCCTAGCGAGGAAGTGTCGCATTCACATTCATTTGAAGTGTAGACGAGGAATACATGACACTTCGCTGATCATATTATATCTTACCATGAAACATAGAAATGAGATGCGATATCTCGTTTTATGAAGCATTTGAACTCTATTGCTTCGATACGTAGACATCTGCAAACGCTATTTCCTTGCTAGGAAGTGTCGCATTTACATTCATTTGAAGTGTAGACGAGGAACACATAACACTTCGCAAATCATATTATATCTTACCATGAAACATAGAAATGAGATGCGATATCTCGTTTTAAGAAGCATTTGAACTCTGTTGCTTCGATACATAGACATCTGCAAACGCTATTTCCTTGCCAGGAAGTGTCGCATTTACATTCATTTGAAGTGTAGACGAGGAATGCATAACACTTCGCAAATCGCATTATATCTTACCATGAAACATAGAGATGAGATGCGATATCGCGTTCTAAGAAGCAATAGAACAGTATTGCTACGATAGGTAGACATTCGAAAACGCTATTTCCTTGCAAGGAAGTGTCGCATTCACATTCATTTGAAGTGCAGACGAGGAATACATAACACTTCGCAAATCATATTATAACTTACCATGAAACATAGAAATGAGATGCGATATCGCGTTTTAAGAAGCATTAGAAATCTATTGCTACGATACGTAGACATCTGCAAACGCTATTTCCTTGCAAGGAAGTGTCGCATTTACATTCATTTGAAGTGTAGACGAGGAATACATAACACTTCGCAAATCATATTATATTTTACCATGAAACATAGAAAGGAGATGCGCTATCGCGTTTTAAGAATAATAAGAACTCTATTGCTACGATACGTAGACATTTGCAAACGCTATTTCCTTGCAAGGAAGTGTCACATTTACATTCGTTTGATTCGTAGACGAGGAATACATGATACTTCGCAAATCATATTATATCTTACCATGAAACATAGAAATGAGATGCGATATCGCGTTTTAAGAAGCATTAGAACACTATTGCTACGATAGATAGACATTCGCAGACGCTATTTCCTTGCAAGGAAGTGTCGCATTTACATTCATTTGAAGTGTAGACTAGGTATACATAACACTTCGCAAATCATAATATATCTTACCATGAAACATAGAAATGAGATGCGACATCGCGTTTTAAGAAGCATTTGAACTCTATTACTTCGATACGTAGACATCTGCAAACGCTATTTCCTAGCGAGGAAGTGTCGCATTCACATTCATTTGAAGTGTAGACGAGGAATACATGACACTTCGCTGATCATATTATATCTTACCATGAAACATAGAAATGAGATGCGATATCTCGTTTTATGAAGCATTTGAACTCTATTGCTTCGATACGTAGACATCTGCAAACGCTATTTCCTTGCAAGGAAGTGTCGCATTTACATTCATTTGAAGTGTAGACGAGGAATACATGACACTTCGCAAATCATATTATATCTTACCATGAAACATAGAAATGAGATGCGATATCGCGTTTTAAGAAGCATTAGAAATCTATTGCTACGATACGTAGACATCTGCAAACGCTATTTCCTAGCGAGGAAGTGTCGCATTCACATTCATTTGAAGTGTAGACGAAGAACACATAACACTTCGCAAATCATATTATAACTTACCATGAAACATAGAAATGAGATGCGATATCGCGTTTTAAGAAGCATTGGAAATCTATTGCTACGATACGTAGACATCTGCAAACGCTGTTTCCTAGAGAGGAAGAGTCGCATTTACATTCATTTGAAGTGTAGACGAGGAATACATGATACTTCGCAAATCATATTATATCTTACCATGAAACATAGAAATGAGATGCGATATCGCGTTTTAAGAAGCATTAGAACTCTATTGCTACGATACCTGGACATCTGCAGACGCTATTTCCTAGCAGGGAAGTGTGGCATTTACATTCATTTGAAGTGTAGACGAGGATTACATGACACTTCGCAAATCATATTATATCTTACCATGAAACATAGAAATGAGATGCGATATCGCGTTTTAAGAATCATAAGAACTCTATTGCTACGATACGTAGACATCTGCAAACGCTATTTCCTTGCAAGGAAGTGTCGCATTTACATTCGTTTGAAGTGTAGACGAGGAATACATAACACTTCGCAAATCATATTATATCTTACCATGAAACATAGAAATGAGATGCGATATCTCGTTTTAAGAAGCATTTGAACTCTGTTGCTTCGATACGTAGGCATCTGCAAACGCTATTCCCTTGCAAGGAAGTGTCGCATTTACATTCATTTGAAGTGTAGACGAGGAATGCGTAACACTTCGCAAATCATATTATATCTTACGATGAAACATAGAAATGAGATGCGATATCGCGTTTTAAGAAGCATTAGATATCTATTGCTACGATACGTAGACATCTGCAAACGCTATTTCCTAGCGAGGAAGTGTCGCATTCACATTCATTTGAAGTGTAGACGAGGAATACATGACACTTCGCTGATCATATTATATCTTACCATGAAACATAGAAATAAGATGCGATATCTCGTTTTATGAAGCATTTGAACTCTATTGCTTCGATACGTAGACATCTGCAAACGCTATTTCCTAGAGAGGAAGAGTCGCATTTACATTCATTTGAAGTGTAGACGAGGAATACATGATACTTCGCAAATCATATTATATCTTACCATGAAACATAGAAATGAGATGCGATATCGCGTTTTAAGAAGCATTAGAACTCTATTGCTACGATACCTGGACATCTGCAGACGCTATTTCCTAGCAGGGAAGTGTGGCATTTACATTCATTTGAAGTGTAGACGAGGATTACATGACACTTCGCAAATCATATTATATCTTACCATGAAACATAGAAATGAGATGCGATATCGCGTTTTAAGAATCATAAGAACTCTATTGCTACGATACGTAGACATCTGCAAACGCTATTTCCTTGCAAGGAAGTGTCGCATTTACATTCGTTTGAAGTGTAGACGAGGAATACATAACACTTCGCAAATCATATTATATCTTACCATGAAACATAGAAATGAGATGCGATATCTCGTTTTAAGAAGCATTTGAACTCTGTTGCTTCGATACGTAGGCATCTGCAAACGCTATTCCCTTGCAAGGAAGTGTCGCATTTACATTCATTTGAAGTGTAGACGAGGAATGCGTAACACTTCGCAAATCATATTATATCTTACGATGAAACATAGAAATGAGATGCGATATCGCGTTTTAAGAAGCATTAGATATCTATTGCTACGATACGTAGACATCTGCAAACGCTATTTCCTAGCGAGGAAGTGTCGCATTCACATTCATTTGAAGTGTAGACGAGGAATACATGACACTTCGCTGATCATATTATATCTTACCATGAAACATAGAAATAAGATGCGATATCTCGTTTTATGAAGCATTTGAACTCTATTGCTTCGATACGTAGACATCTGCAAACGCTATTTCCTTGCAAGGAAGTGTCACATTTACATTCATTTGAAGTGTAGACGAGGAATACATAACACTTCGCAAATCATATTATATCTTACCATGAAACATAGAAATGAGATGCGATATCTCGTTTTAAGAAGCATTTGAACTCTGTTGCTTCGATACGTAGACATCTGCAAACGCTATTTCCTTGCAAGGAAGTGTCGCATTTACATTCATTTGAAGTGTAGACGAGGAATGCATAACACTTCGCAAATCGTATTATATCTTACCATGAAACATAGAGATGAGATGCGATATCGCGTTCTAAGAAGCATTAGAACAGTATTGCTACGATAGGTAGACATTCGAAAACGCTATTTCCTTGCAAAGAAGTGTCGCATTCACATTCATTTGAAGTGTAGACGAGGAATACATAACACTTCGCAAATCATATTATATCTTACCATGAAACATAGAAATGAGATGCGTTATCGCGTTTAAAGAATCATAAGGACTCTATTGCTACGATACGTAGACATCTGCAAGCGCTATTTCCTTGCAAGGAAGTGTCGCATTTACATTCATTTGAAGTGCAGACGAGGAATACATAACACTTCGCAAATCATATTATAACTTACCATGAAACATAGAAATGAGATGCGATATCTCGTTTTAAGAAGCATTTGAACTCTGTTGCTTCGATACGTAGACATCTGCAAACGCTATTTCCTTGCAAGAAAGTGTCGCATTTACATTCATTTGAAGTGTAGACGAGGAATGCATAACACTTCGCAAATCATATTATATCTTACCATGAAACATAGAAATGAGATGCGATATCGCGTTTTAAGAAGCATTAGATATCTATTGCTACGATACGTAGACATCTGCAAACGCTATTTCCTAGCGAGGAAGTGTCGCATTCACATTCATTTGAAGTGTAGACGAGGAATACATGACACTTCGCTGATCATATTATATCTTACCATGAAACATAGAAATGAGATGCGATACCTCGTTTTATGAAGCATTTGAACTCTATTGCTTCGATACGTAGACATCTGCAAACGCTACTTCCTTGCAAGGAAGTGTCGCATTTACATTCATTTGAAGTGTAGACGAGGAATACATGACACTTCGCAAATCATATTATATCTTACCATGAAACATAGAAATGAGATGCTATATCGCGTTTTAAGAATCATAAGAACTCTATTGCTACGATACGTAGACATCTGGAAACGCTATTTCCTTGCAAGGAAGTGTCGCATTTACATTCATTTGAAGTGTAGACGAGGAATACATAACACTTCGCAAATCGTATTATATCTTACCATGAAACATAGAGATGAGATGCGATATCGCGTTCTAAGAAGCATTAGAGCACTATTGCTACGATAGGTAGACATTCGAAAACGCTATTTCCTTGCAAGGAAGTGTCGTATTCACTTTCATTTGAAGTGTAGACGAGGAATACATAACACTTCGCAAATCATATTATATTTTACCATGAAACATAGAAATGAGATGCGATATCGCGTTTTAAGAAGCATTAGAAATCTATTGCTACGATACGTAGACATCTGCAAACGCTATTTCCTAGCAGGGAAGTGTGGCATTTACATTCATTTGAAGTGCAGACGAGGATTACATGACACTTCGCAAATCATAGTATATCTTACCATGAAACATAGAAATGAGATGCGATATCGCGTTTTAAGAATCATAAGAACTCTATTGCTACGATACGTAGACATCTGCAAACGCTATTTCCTTGCAAGGAAGTGTCGCATTTACATTCATTTGAAGTGTAGACGAGGAATACATAACACTTCGCAAATCATATTATATCTTACCATGAAACATAGAAATGAGATGCGATATCTCGTTTTAAGAAGCATTTGAACTCTGTTGCTTCGACACGTAGACATCTACAAACGCTATTTCCTTGCAAAAAAGTGTCGCATTTACATTCATTTGAAGTGTAGACGAGGAATGCATAACACTTCGCAAATCATATTATATCTTACCATGAAACATAGAAATGAGATGCGATATCGCGTTTTAAGAAGCATTAGATATCTATTGCTACGATACGTAGACATCTGCAAACGCTATTTCCTAGCGAGGAAGTGTCGCATTTACATTCATTTGAAGTGTAGACGAGGAATACATGATACTTCGCAAATCATATTATATCTTACCATGAAACATAGAAATGAGATGTGATATCGCATTTTAAGAAGCATTAGAACTCTATTGCTACGATACCTGGACATCTGCAGACGCTATTTCCTAGCAGGGAAGTGTGGCATTTACATTCATTTGAAGTGCAGACGAGGATTACATGACACTTCGCAAATCATATTATATCTTACCATGAAACATAGAAATGAGATGCGATGTCGCGTTTTAAGAATCATAAGAACTCTATTGCTACGATACGTAGACATCTGCAATCGCTATTTCCAAGCGAGGAAGTGTCGCATTTACATTCATTTGAAGTGTAGACGAGGAATACATAACACTTCGCAAATCGTATTATATCTTACCATGAAACATAGAGATGAGATGCGATATCGCGTTCTAAGAAGCATTAGAACACTATTGCTACGATAGGTAGACATTCGAAAACGCTATTTCCTTGCAAGGAAGTGTGGCATTTACATTCATTTAAAGTGTAGACGAGGAATACATGACACTTCGCAAATCATATTATATCTTACCATGAAACATAGAAATGAGATGCTATATCGCGTTTTAAGAATCATAAGAACTCTATTGCTACGATACGTAGGCATCTGCCAACGCTATTTCCTTGCAAGGAAGTGTCGCATTTACATTCATTTGAAGTGCAGACGAGGAATACATAACACTTCGCAAATCATATTATATCTTACCATGAAACATAGAAATGAGATGCGATATCGCGTTTTAAGAAGCATTAGAACTCTATTGCTACGATACCTAGACATCTGCAGACGCGTTTTCCTAGCAAGGAAGTGTCGCATTTACATTCATTTGAAGTGTAGACGAGGAATACATGACACTTCGCAAATCATATTATATCTTACCATGAAACATAGAAATGAGATGCCATATCGCGTTTTAAGAAGCATTAGAAATCTATTGCTACGACACGTAGACATCTGCAAACGCTATTTCCTAGCGAGGAAGTGTCGCATTTACATTCATTTGAAGTGTAGACGAGGAATGCATGATACTTCGCAAATCATATTATATCTTACCATGAAAAACAGAAATGAGATGCGATATCGCGTTTTAAGAAGCATTAGAACTCTATTGCTACGATACCTGGACATCTGCAGACGCTATTTCCTAGCAGGGAAGTGTGGCATTTACATTCATTTAAAGTGTAGACGAGGAATACATGACACTTTGCAAACCATAATATATCTTACCATGAAACATAGAAATGAGATGCGATATCGCGTTTTAAGAAGCATTTGAACTCTATTACTTCGATACGTAGACATCTGCAAACGCTATTTCCTTGCAAGGAAGTGTCGCATTTACATTCATTTGAAGTGTAGACGAGGAATACATAACACTTCGCAAATCATATTATATCTTACCATGAAACATAGAAATGAGATGCGATATCTCGTTTTAAGAAGCATTTGAACTCTGTTGCTTCGATACGTAGACATCTGCAAACGCTATTTCCTTGCAAGGAAGTGTCGCATTTACATTCATTTGAAGTGTAGACGAGGAATACATGACACTTCGCAAATCATATTATATCTTACCATGAAACATAGAAATGAGATGCTATATCGCGTTTTAAGAATCATAAGAACTCTATTGCTACGATACGTAGGCATCTGCCAACGCTATTTCCTTGCAAGGAAGTGTCGCATTTACATTCATTTGAAGTGCAGACGAGGAATACATAACACTTCGCAAATCATATTATAACTTACCATGAACCATAGAAATGAGATGCGATATCGCGTTTTAAGAAGCATTAGAAATCTATTGCTACGATACGTAGACATCTGCAAACGCTATTTCCTAGCGAGGAAGTGTCGCATTTACATTCATTTGAAGTGTAGACGAGGAATGCATGATACTTCGCAAATCATATTATATCTTACCATGAAAAACAGAAATGAGATGCGATATCGCGTTTTAAGAAGCATTAGAACTCTATTGCTACGATACCTGGACATCTGCAGACGCTATTTCCTAGCAGGGAAGTGTGGCATTTACATTCATTTAAAGTGTAGACGAGGAATACATGACACTTTGCAAACCATAATATATCTTACCATGAAACATAGAAATGAGATGCGATATCGCGTTTTAAGAAGCATTTGAACTCTATTACTTCGATACGTAGACATCTGCAAACGCTGTTTCCTAGCGAGGAAGTGTCGCATTTACATTCATTTGAAGTGTAGACGAGGAATACATGATACTTCGCAAATCATATTATATCTTACCATGAAACATAGAAATGAGATGCGATATCGCGTTTTAAGAAGCATTAGAACTCTATAGCTACGATACCTGGACATCTGCAGACGCTATTTCCTAGCAGGGAAGTGTGGCATTTACATTCATTTGAAGTGCAGACGAGGATTACATGACACTTCGCAAATCATATTATATCTTACCATGAAACATAGAAATGAGATGCGATGTCGCGTTTTAAGAATCATAAGAACTCTATTGCTACGATACGTAGACATCTGCAATCGCTATTTCCAAGCGAGGAAGTGTCGCATTTACATTCATTTGAAGTGTAGACGAGGAATACATAACACTTCGCAAATCGTATTATATCTTACCATGAAACATAGAGATGAGATGCGATATCGCGTTCTAAGAAGCATCAGAACACTATTGCTACGATAGGTAGACATTCGAAAACGCTATTTCCTTGCAAGGAAGTGTGGCATTTACATTCATTTAAAGTGTAGACGAGGAATACATGACACTTCGCAAATCATATTATATCTTACCATGAAACATAGAAATGAGATGCGATATCGCGTTTTAAGAGGCATTAGAACTCTATTGCTACGATACCTAGACATCTGCAGACGCGTTTTCCTAGCAAGGAAGTGTCGCATTTACATTCATTTGAAGTGTAGACGAGGAATACATGACACTTCGCAAATCATATTATATCTTACCATGAAACATAGAAATGAGATGCCATATCGCGTTTTAAGAAGCATTAGAAATCTATTGCTACGATACGTAGACATCTGCAAACGCTATTTCCTAGCGAGGAAGTGTCGCATTTACATTCATTTGAAGTGTAGACGAGGAATGCATGATACTTCGCAAATCATATTATATCTTACCATGAAAAACAGAAATGAGATGCGATATCGCGTTTTAAGAAGCATTAGAACTCTATTGCTACGATACCTGGACATCTGCAGACGCTATTTCCTAGCAGGGAAGTGTGGCATTTACATTCATTTAAAGTGTAGACGAGGAATACATGACACTTTGCAAACCATAATATATCTTACCATGAAACATAGAAATGAGATGCGATATCGCGTTTTAAGAAGCATTTGAACTCTATTACTTCGATACGTAGACATCTGCAAACGCTATTCCCTTGCAAGGAAGTGTGGCATTTACATTCATTTAAAGTGTAGACGAGGAATACATGACACTTCGCAAATCATATTATATCTTACCATGAAACATAGAAATGAGATGCGATATCGCGTTTTAAGAAGCATTAGAACTCTATTGCTACGATACCTAGACATCTGCAGACGCTATTTCCTAGCAAGGAAGTGTCGCATTTACATTCATTTGAAGTGTAGACGAGGAATACATGACACTTCGCTAATCATATTATATCTTACCATGAAAAATAGAATTGAGATGCGATATCGCGTTTTAAGAAGCATTAGAACTCTATTGCTACGATACGTAGACATCTGCCAACGCTATTTCCTTGCAAGGAAGTGTCGCATTCACATTCATTTGAAGTGTAGACGAGGAATACATAACACTTCGCAAATCATATTATATCTTACCATGAAACATAGAAATGAGATGCGATATCGCGTTTTAAGAATCATAAGAACTCTATTGCTACGATACGTAGACATCTGTAAACGCTATTTCCTTGCAAGGAAGTGTCGCATTTACATTCATTTGCAGTGTAGACGAGGAATACGTAACACTTCGCAAATCGTATTATATCTTACCATGAAACATAGAGATGAGATGCGATATCGCGTTCTAAGAAGCATTAGAACACTATTGCTACGACAGGTAGACATTCGAAAACGCTATTTCCTTGCAAGGAAGTGTCGCATTCACATTCATTTGAAGTGTAGACGAGGAATACATGACACTTCGCAAATCATATTATATCTTACCATGAAACATAGAAATGAGATGCGATATCGCGTTTTAAGAAGCATTAGAAATCTATTGATACGTTAAATAGACATCTGCAAACGCTATTTCCTAGCGAGGAAGTGTCGCATTCACATTCATTTGAAGTGTAGACGAGGAATACATAACACTTCGCAAATCATATTATATTTTACCATGAAACATAGAGATGAGATGCGATATCGCGTTTTAAGAAGCATTGGAAATCTATTGCTACGATACGTAGACATCTGCAAACGCTATTTCCTAGCGAGGAAGTGTCGCATTCACATTCATTTGAAGTGTAGACGAGGAATACATAACACTTCGCAAATCATATTATATCTTACCATGAAACATAGAAATGAGATGCGACATCGCGTTTTAGGAATCATAAGAACTCTATTGCTACGATACGTAGACATCTGCAAACGCTATTTCCTTGCAAGTAAGTGTCGCATTTACATTCATTTGAAGTGTGGACGAGGAATACATAACACTTCGCAAATCATAATGTATGTTACCATGAAACATAGAAATGAGATGCGATATCGCGTTTTAAGAATCATAAGAACTCTATTGCTACGATACGTAGACATCTGTAAACGCTATTTCCTTGCAAGGAAGTGTCGCATTTACATTCATTTGCAGTGTAGACGAGGAATACGTAACACTTCGCAAATCGTATTATATCTTACCATGAAACATAGAGATGAGATGCGATATCGCGTTCTAAGAAGCATTAGAACACTATTGCTACGACAGGTAGACATTCGAAAACGCTATTTCCTTGCAAGGAAGTGTCGCATTCACATTCATTTGAAGTGTAGACGAGGAATACATGACACTTCGCAAATCATATTATATCTTACCATGAAACATAGAAATGAGATGCGATATCGCGTTTTAAGAAGCATTAGAAATCTATTGATACGTTAAATAGACATCTGCAAACGCTATTTCCTAGCGAGGAAGTGTCGCATTCACATTCATTTGAAGTGTAGACGAGGAATACATAACACTTCGCAAATCATATTATATTTTACCATGAAACATAGAGATGAGATGCGATATCGCGTTTTAAGAAGCATTGGAAATCTATTGCTACGATACGTAGACATCTGCAAACGCTATTTCCTAGCGAGGAAGTGTCGCATTCACATTCATTTGAAGTGTAGACGAGGAATACATAACACTTCGCAAATCATATTATATCTTACCATGAAACATAGAAATGAGATGCGACATCGCGTTTTAGGAATCATAAGAACTCTATTGCTACGATACGTAGACATCTGCAAACGCTATTTCCTTGCAAGTAAGTGTCGCATTTACATTCATTTGAAGTGTGGACGAGGAATACATAACACTTCGCAAATCATAATGTATGTTACCATGAAACATAGAAATGAGATGCGATATCTCGTTTTAAGAAGCATTAGAACTCCATTGCTTCGATACGTAGACACCTGCAAACGCTATTTCCTTGCAAGGAAGTGTCGCATTTACATTCATTTGAAGTGTAGACGAGGAATACATGACACTTCGCTAATCATATTATATCTTACCATGAAAAATAGAATTGAGATGCGATATCGCGTTTTAAGAAGCATTAGAACTCTATTGCTACGATACGTAGACATCTGCCAACGCTATTTCCTTGCAAGGAAGTGTCGCATTCACATTCATTTGAAGTGTAGACGAGGAATACATAACACTTCGCAAATCATATTATTGTAACGTCAGGCGTACCGCCTGCCACCCTCCGACGCCCACCTCATCATCCCCAGCATCCGCATCCGGAGCCCCTGCACACGGGCCACCCGCCGACTCGCCGTCCCTACAGAAGGAGACAAAGATACGAGAGGGAAGAGGGATGCAGCATGCCGCGCCCACGCGCGATCTCCACACACGAGGGGGAGGACTTCACCCCGTATTACGAGGGCGAGGAGCTCTCCGACACATACTGGGTCGAATCCCCAGCGATCACGAAGCCCTATACGTACTTCTCGTACATGTGGGATTAGAATAAGCACACTACTCATACATGTACATACACACCAACACACACCTAGATTTAAGTAAATATATGTATATATTTTATTCATGCACGGTTATGTTCCGTGCACTCGCGCGCACACTCGACGCTCGCGGCTCACGCTTAACGCGGGCCGCGCCCCACTCCGAACGGCCGCCCCACCACGAGGGCCGAGCGGCCGCCCTACTCCGACCGTCCGCCCCACCGCGAGGGCCCAGCGACTCGCGCGCCGCGCGACCCGAGGAGGTCGCGGACGCGAGATCCGAGAGTCAGTTCGCGTCTCATCTCCGAACCGGAGAGTTCCAAACTCACCTCCGAACCGGAGAGTTCGTATCTCATCTCCGAACCGAGGAGTTCTAATCCAGCATCCGAACGATGCACCTCCGATCCGAGCAATAGGCTCATTCGCAACGAGCAATTAGCTCTAATGCATTCGTCTCTATCCATACTCCCATAGCGGAGTCCATTCGATACTTTATACTATTTCTAATTCTCATTGTAATCGCTAGTCAGTAACTTAGAATTTAGTCAAGTGTATCTAGTATAGTGAAATCATAGAATATAGTTTATTTTTACCAGATTCAAAGTATCCTTATTCGAGTTCAAATACAATTCCTTAATTCTAATCCACGGGTACGCTCGCGATTATTCTAATTCTATATCTCATCTACGATAGTCTTGAGGCTCGACGACTAGAGCGAACCAGCGCTTAGTTGCTCCATCCTCACTTCTACCGTGTACAGAATATCTTGCGCCCAGGTCGATCCCGGTAAGCTAGAGCGAACCAACGCTTAGCCGTGCCGTATTCAACCGAAGTTCAAGTATTCTCGATGAGCCTTGCACCTCCGACAAAGCGTACACGACGCGCGGGGAGGAGAGAGTTCATTCGTCGTCTCGCTCGGGAATACGTGGGTGATGCACCAGAATATTCAATTTCCTACGTTCGAGTCCTGGTTCCTGTGAAGGAGGTTTCCTTCGCCGCACGACCCGTACGAGTCGCCAATCGTCAGGGCCAAACGCCGATACCTGCCAGCCGGAGTCAACCCGCCTGGACGCTTATTCCCGTAGACGTACCTCCGTTCCAGCCGTACGCCGCCGCCATCCCGGTTGCGGATCCAAGGCGCTCCAGGTACCTGGAAAGAGAAATCAGACAGCGGAATCAAGCCTTCGCAAGGTAAGTTTAGTGTTAGTTACCGTTTTATCGAGTCCGAAACGCCAACGAACCCGGTCCGGACGCAATTCGCGTTATTTTCGGGAACGGTTACGACTTTGTGCCACCGTTGCGAGCGCAACCGCACCTCGGGACGTGACACGAAAGTTATTTTTGGTGACAGCGGTGGGATAGCCACGCGTTTCCTCCGGAAATTCCGCCGAAAGGAACCGCGAAACTAGATATGGCAACCCGGACTCCGACAAAAACGCGCCAGCAGACACAGCGAGCCGCCGCGATGGCCGATTCCGAACGCGAAAAACGCAGTAGCAGAACGCTCGACTTCCAAGACGCTATCGCCGAGCCTCTTCCTAGTACCGCGCAACAAAATACTTCCGCGAAAAATACGAAAGCAACCGATCCGAGTAATGCCGCGTTGCTCCAGCAAATAGAAATTCTACGTCGTGAAATAGAATCTATTCGCAGAACGCCTGATTTAACGCGCGACGATACTGTTTCTCTAGATATTCCTCGGGGAAATCCGCTTTCCGGACATAATTCGAGCTCCGATTTTAATACAAATAGTTCGCAACACGACGAGCTATCACTTAAGCAGGCCCTCGAAGCCGTGCCGACATTCGATGGTCAGAACATTCCCATTCTTCAGTTTACCCGAGCGTGTAAACGCGCTTACGAGCTTATCCCTAATGGGTGCGAGCGAACTTTCACACGCCTGCTTAAGGGAAAACTCAAGGGTCGTGCCTACGCCGCGCTAGAAGACGAGCCATGTTACACAATACTCGAATTAACGGACGTTCTTCGCAGCACATTTTGCTCCGTAAAATCAGCTCATCATTATCGGGGTGAACTTGCTAATATATTTATGCGCGCGAACGAGCACATTCTAGATTACATCGGTCGAGTAAAAGATCTTAGAACCGCTATAATTGATTGCGAGAGGCTTGCTCGACGAGACACACCGGAATCGCTCGATGACGTAGACGCGCTCACCCTACAATGTTTTAAAGACGGTCTCATTCCGGAAATTCGAATGCAAATGACTGTAAATTCATTCGGTACATTGCGAGAAACGTTCGCTCGAGCGCGGGAGCTCTATCAAATGCACGAACGTGATTGCAACCGGCTAGGTAGATCGCGTGTCGCGCGACCAGAATCGCGCGAAAAACCAGCCGAAATTATTTGCCGAAAATGCAATAATATCGGACATTACGCGACCGAGTGTCGGCTCAGACCGCCATCGCCGTACCGACCGCAGGAATACTCGCGATCCAGGGACGTACCGCCTCCTACTCGAGGCCCCGCGTACGAACAACCGAGACAAATCGTAGCCAGGGACGCGCCCAAATTTTGTCGCTATTGCAAGACCCCGGGGCACGAAATAGGCGAGTGCCGAAAAAGGCAGTACAACAACGCGGTAAATAAAAATTCGGGAAACGACAATGGCCTCCGCACCCGCCGCGAGACAGGTGGCGAGGCCGCGCACCAAGTCCGTCCTCTCGCCGCGAACAACTCCAACGCGGAAATCGACGAAACGCCGCGATAAACATAACCGGAAAAACTAGCACGCCAAACGTAATTCTAAAATCCGATCTTCTAATTTCACCAACTCGCTTCATGGTGGACACTGGGGCGGAAATAAATATTATAAAACGTTCGGCTCTAAAAGCATCCGCGCGAATCGATAAGTCCGAGATCGTAATAATAACAGGGGTAACCGATGGCAAAACCGCAACCTTAGGGACGGTGAATCTTGTCATTTTCGGTCGCGTCGTCCCTTTTAATGTGGTCGAGGATGATTTTCCCCTTAAACCAAGCGGGATCCTCGGCTCCGGGTTCTGTATGGACGCAGAAATCTCTTTTCCAAATAAAATAATCAAATGGAATGGTAAGAGAATTCCTTTCGAAGACGATATCGAAACACTCGAGGAACCGTCACCGGACTCGAAAATAAAGCCTCTCCTATCGCCGAAACGTAAACAAGCGCCGCGCACGGAATCTATTCCCCCTCCGCCGCCGCGCCCGCCGCGTAAATCATCGCCTCCGCTGAAACGCGATGCAGCAACGAAATCGAAGCTTCGAACGCAAGACAAAGCAGCTTCTCCGAAGTCAGGAGACCGTATCTCCATTCCGCCGAGATCAAATATCGGTATCAAGGTCCGCGTAGTTAATTCGAACCTCGCGGAAGGTATAATTCCCCGTATCGATCTTGCGCCGGGTATATTTTTCGGAAACGCTCTCGTCAGAGTAATTCGGGGCAAAGCGGTAACTCGAATAATTAATTCATCCGACCGCGCCGTCGAAATCGCGTTACCAGAAATCGTACTTGAGCCCGCGCAAATCATGACTCCCCTCCACGAGGAGGATAGTCCGTCGCTGTATCCGGTTTTTTCTAAATCTACTAAATCTAACGTATCCGCCGTACCGATCGGCTCATCCCAAAAAGGGAAAACTTCTATTTCTTTCTCGAGTCAGACACCATATTCGACACTCGAAACTCCTCCTTCGCGTTGCAAAATCGCGAATACTCAGCAAATCTCCTATGCTCAGGCGGTTAAAAATAATGTACAACAGGCGCCGTTAAAACCAACATCGAAATCCGCCAACCTTTCGAAATCTCGCTTAGATCGAATTCTTAGTCTCCTCCGTCTCGACCACCTCAACGCAGAGGAAAGAGAGCACGTCGTCCGTCTCGTTCAAAGCACGCAGGAGCTTTTTCACATTGAGGGGGACAAATTAGGGCATACGTCAGCAACCACGCACAAGATTCCAACCGTCGACGACCGCCCCGTCAATGTGAAACAATACCGTTTCCCACCAGCTCATAAGGAGGAGATTCGACGACAAGTCGACAAATTTTTACAAAATGGTGTCATCTCTCCGTCAAAATCACCATATAATTCGCCATTGTGGGTTGTCCCAAAGAAACCGGACTCCTTGGGCAACAAGCAATGGCGCGTCGTCATCGACTACCGCGCACTCAATGAGAAATCTGTCGCCGATGCCTATCCCCTCCCTTGCATTACCGAGATACTTGATCAGCTCGGGAGTGCGAAGTATTTTAGTACATTCGATCTCGCGAGCGGATTTCACCAGATCCCAATGGAGCCCGCCGATGCTCCTAAAACTGCTTTTTCGACGCCTCACGGGCATTATGAATTTAAAAGAATGCCATTCGGATTAAAAAATGCGCCAGCAACGTTCCAACGACTTATGGACAATGTCCTGTCCGGTCTCCAGGGGAACGAAATTTTCGTCTATTTGGACGACATTGTTATCTACGCTAGCTCTCTTCAAGAACATCGACTTAAATTCGATAAATTAACTCAACGGCTCAAAGAAGCTAATTTAGTATTGCAGCCGGATAAGTGCGAATTCTTGAGGAGAGAAGTAAGCTATTTGGGTCATATTATCAGTGAGCACGGTGTAAAACCTGACCCTGCGAAAATTAGCGCCGTCAAAAATTTTCCGCGCCCGCGCAACGCGAAACAGATCAAACAATTCCTCGGGCTCGCGGGATACTACAGGCGGTTCATCGCAAATTTTTCTAATATTGCTAAGCCACTTACAAATTTGTTAAAAAAAGGCGCGCCCTTTGTATGGCGTAACGAGCAAGAGAATTCATTCGTCAAACTCCGAGATTGCCTATGCGAAGCGCCTATCTTGCAGTACCCCAACTTCAAACAACCATTCGTGATAACGACCGACGCGTCCGCCGAAGCTATTGGTGCTATCTTGAGTCAAGGACCAATAGGCCGCGACTTGCCAATCGCGTACACGTCGCGACTGTTAAACGCTGCGGAGAAAAACTACTCCACGATCGAGAAGGAGTGTCTGGCGATTGTCTACGCCGTCCATTACTTTCGTCCATACATATACGGTAATCAATTCAAACTCGTTACCGACCATCGACCGTTAGTGTGGATGAATTCGGTCAAGGACCCGTCAAGTAGACTCGTACGGTGGAGGCTTAAGTTAGCAGAATTTGACTACGAGATGGTCTATAAAAGTGGAAAAACGAACCTTAATGCGGACGCATTGTCGCGGAATCCCGCTCAAATATTTCCGCTCTCGTATTCAGAAAACTCGGAGGACGACATCTTCGATGTGCCTCCGGAAACCCGTAAAAGGTATACCACACTAGCGCCTCCTCCTACTCCGGTAACATCAGAACCTGAATTACCGACTCCAGGCACGTCCTTCCGTACCAACACAGCACCACCTCCGCAAGTCGCCAGCGACAGCACCGACTTCTATACTCCTGCTCCAAATGAATTTTTCCGACGCGAACCTCTATTTAATTTCAGCCGTGACGCATTATCAACGCGACGAGACAATGTAGTTGTCTTCGTCACGCAATCTGGGCACCCCTATGACACGGGCGCCAAAGATCTAGCAAACGCTGAAAAATTCCTCCTAAACAAAAATCACGTCCTTACCAAAGCCAAAGTCATACAAATCGGAAACGAATTCCAAATCCAGCTTCCAATCATCGAACATTCCACCAGATCAATCAATTTCCAGACCGTAATAGAAACATTCAGATCCTTGTGCGACGTTGTAAACGAATTACAATTACAAACATTTAGTATCGCACAAACCTATCTAGACTCCGTATCCTGGTCCCGAATCCAGAAAATCCTTCAAGACCTGTTTTACGAAACAACTGTCCAGATTACGGTCTGCCAGGGCCTCATTAAAACCCCTTCGGTCGAAGAGCGACTGAAAATAATAAGAGAAAACCACGACTCCCCTGTGGGAGGTCACAAAGGGGTTAATAAAACTTATTCTCGCATCAGACAACAATACTTTTGGCCAAACATGAAAACACAAATACAAGAATATATTGGCAAATGTAAAAGTTGTCAGACAGAGAAACTGGTCCGGGTAAAGACCAGACAGCCTCTCACTTTAACCGACACCCCTGGCAGGGCATTCGATAAGATTTCAATGGACGTAATGGGTCCTCTTCCCGAAACTTCCGACGGTTATACAAGTATCCTCACGATCCAAGATCTCCTCACTAAATACTCAGTCGCAGTTCCTCTCAAAACCACCACCGCAGTAGACATTGCCGAAGCTTTAATAAAAGAATTCATTTGTAAGTTCGGATGCCCGAAAGGCATACTCACGGACCAAGGTTCGAACTTTATAAATAGCTTGATTAAAGCCATAGCAATCAAATTCCGTATTAAGCAATACAAGTCCACTGCGTTCCATCCACAAACAAACGGGTCCGTTGAACGATCTCACCACGTCCTGGCCGAATATCTGAAGCATTACATAGAGTCGAGTAACGATTGGGTGAATTGGTTACCGTATGCAATGTTTTCATACAACACCAGTGTGCACGAGGGTACATTATACACCCCACACGAACTAGTGTTCGGCAGGATAGCTAGGACGCCGTCAGCCACTCCTTTTCAGGACAGCTCTGATAACGAAACTTATAGCGACTATCTTATACAACTTCAGGAGAAAATCTCGAAATCTCAGGATTTGGCTAAAGCCAATCTAGACAATGCGAAACGCCGTTCTAAATATTATTATGACCGAAATCTCAATGTCCAAAACTTCGAGGTAGGCCAATGGGTCTATCTTTTAAAAGAGCCGAACAAACATAAGTTCCAGGCACAATACTCTGGACCGTACCGTATCCTCGAAATTTTGGGCAACTGTAATGTTAAGCTAAATGTAAAAGGGCGCCATAAAATTGTTCATACGAACAAAATCAAAATTTGTAAACGAATGCATAGTATGCAGAGTGTGGATGCTAGTGAAAGAAAAGTGCGAAAAACTGAAAATGAAGTCAGTGAGAGCAGTGACATTCAAACGAACGCTGAAAGTGAAAGCGACGAAAGTGCCTGCAATCCGAAGGAAGCCCGCAGTCACGGTCCAATCTCCAAACGTTATCGCCAGGATCAACCAGGCGAAAAACCTCAGATTCCGCAGCATCCAGCCGACAGGACCAAGAGAAGGATCCAGCATCCCGAAATCTACCCAACAGACAAGAGATCTCGGCATGGCCGAGATTCTTTTTCCAAGGGGGGTGGTGTAACGTCAGGCGTACCGCCTGCCACCCTCCGACGCCCACCTCATCATCCCCAGCATCCGCATCCGGAGCCCCTGCACACGGGCCACCCGCCGACTCGCCGTCCCTACAGAAGGAGACAAAGATACGAGAGGGAAGAGGGATGCAGCATGCCGCGCCCACGCGCGATCTCCACACACGAGGGGGAGGACTTCACCCCGTATTACGAGGGCGAGGAGCTCTCCGACACATACTGGGTCGAATCCCCAGCGATCACGAAGCCCTATACGTACTTCTCGTACATGTGGGATTAGAATAAGCACACTACTCATACATGTACATACACACCAACACACACCTAGATTTAAGTAAATATATGTATATATTTTATTCATGCACGGTTATGTTCCGTGCACTCGCGCGCACACTCGACGCTCGCGGCTCACGCTTAACGCGGGCCGCGCCCCACTCCGAACGGCCGCCCCACCACGAGGGCCGAGCGGCCGCCCTACTCCGACCGTCCGCCCCACCGCGAGGGCCCAGCGACTCGCGCGCCGCGCGACCCGAGGAGGTCGCGGACGCGAGATCCGAGAGTCAGTTCGCGTCTCATCTCCGAACCGGAGAGTTCCAAACTCACCTCCGAACCGGAGAGTTCGTATCTCATCTCCGAACCGAGGAGTTCTAATCCAGCATCCGAACGATGCACCTCCGATCCGAGCAATAGGCTCATTCGCAACGAGCAATTAGCTCTAATGCATTCGTCTCTATCCATACTCCCATAGCGGAGTCCATTCGATACTTTATACTATTTCTAATTCTCATTGTAATCGCTAGTCAGTAACTTAGAATTTAGTCAAGTGTATCTAGTATAGTGAAATCATAGAATATAGTTTATTTTTACCAGATTCAAAGTATCCTTATTCGAGTTCAAATACAATTCCTTAATTCTAATCCACGGGTACGCTCGCGATTATTCTAATTCTATATCTCATCTACGATAGTCTTGAGGCTCGACGACTAGAGCGAACCAGCGCTTAGTTGCTCCATCCTCACTTCTACCGTGTACAGAATATCTTGCGCCCAGGTCGATCCCGGTAAGCTAGAGCGAACCAACGCTTAGCCGTGCCGTATTCAACCGAAGTTCAAGTATTCTCGATGAGCCTTGCACCTCCGACAAAGCGTACACGACGCGCGGGGAGGAGAGAGTTCATTCGTCGTCTCGCTCGGGAATACGTGGGTGATGCACCAGAATATTCAATTTCCTACGTTCGAGTCCTGGTTCCTGTGAAGGAGGTTTCCTTCGCCGCACGACCCGTACGAGTCGCCAATCGTCAGGGCCAAACGCCGATACCTGCCAGCCGGAGTCAACCCGCCTGGACGCTTATTCCCGTAGACGTACCTCCGTTCCAGCCGTACGCCGCCGCCATCCCGGTTGCGGATCCAAGGCGCTCCAGGTACCTGGAAAGAGAAATCAGACAGCGGAATCAAGCCTTCGCAAGGTAAGTTTAGTGTTAGTTACCGTTTTATCGAGTCCGAAACGCCAACGAACCCGGTCCGGACGCAATTCGCGTTATTTTCGGGAACGGTTACGACTTTGTGCCACCGTTGCGAGCGCAACCGCACCTCGGGACGTGACATTATATCTTACCATGAAACATAGAAATGAGATGCGATATCGCGTTTTAAGAAGCATTAGAACACTATTGCTACGACAGGTAGACATTCGAAAACGCTATTTCCTTGCAAGGAAGTGTCGCATTCACATTCATTTGAAGTGTAGACGAGGAATACATGACACTTCGCAAATCATATTATATCTTACCATGAAACATAAAAATGAGATGCGATATCGCGTTTTAGGAATCATAAGAACTCTATTGCTACGATACGTAGACATCTGCAAACGCTATTTCCTAGCGAGGAAGTTTCGCATTTACATTCATTTGAAGTGTAGACGAGGAATACATGATACTTCGCAAATCATATTATATCTTACCATGAAACATAGAAATGAGATGCGATATCGCGTTTTAAGAAGCATTAGAAATCTATTGCTACGTTAAATAGACATCTGCAAACGCTATTTCCTAGCTAGGAAGTGTCGCATTCACATTCATTTGAAGTGTAGACGAGGAATACATAACACTTCGCAAATCATATTATATTTTACCATGAAACATAGAGATGAGATGCGATATCGCGTTTTAAGAAGCATTGGAAATCTATTGCTACGATACGTAGACATCTGCAAACGCTATTTCCTAGCGAGGAAGTGTCGCATTCACATTCATTTGAAGTGTAGACGAGGAATACATAACACTTCGCAAATCATATTATATCTTACCATGAAACATAGAAATGAGATGCGATATCGCGTTTTAAGAAGCATTAGAACTCTATTGCTACGATACGTAGGCATCTGCAAACGCTATTTCCTAGCGAGGAAGTTTCGCATTCACATTCATTTGAAGTGTAGACGAGGAATACATGATACTTCGCAAATCATATTATATCTTACCATGAAACATAGAAATGAGATGCGATATCGCGTTTTAAGAAGCATTAGAAATCTATTGCTACGTTAAATAGACATCTGCAAACGCTATTTCCTAGCGAGGAAGTGTCGCATTCACATTCATTTGAAGTGTAGACGAGGAATACATAACACTTCGCAAATCATATTATATTTTACCATGAAACATAGAGATGAGATGCGATATCGCGTTTTAAGAAGCATTGGAAATCTATTGCTGCGATACGTAGACATCTGCAAACGCTATTTCCTAGCGAGGAAGTGTCGCATTCACATTCATTTGAAGTGTAGACGAGGAATACATAACACTTCGCAAATCATATTATATCTTACCATGAAACATAGAAATGAGATGCGAAATCGCGTTTTAAGAAGCATTAGAACCCTATTGCTACGATACGTAGGCATCTGCAAACGCTATTTCCTAGCGAGGAAGTTTCGCATTCACATTCATTTGCAGTGTAGACGAGGAATCCATAACACTTCGCAAATCATATTATATCTTACCATACAACATAGAAATGAGATGCGATATCGCGTTTTAAGAAGCATTAGAACTCTATTTCTACGATACGTAGACATCTGCCAACGCTATTTCCTTGCAAGGAAGTGTCGCATTCACATTCATTTGAAGTGTAGACGAGGAATACATGACACTTCGCTGATCATATTATATCTTACCATGAAACATAGAAATGAGATGCGATATCTCGTTTTATGAAGCATTTGAACTCTATTGCTTCGATACGTAGACATCTGCAAACGCTATTTCCTTGCAAGGAAGTGTCGCGTTTACATTCATTTGAAGTGTAGACGAGGAATACATGACACTTCGCAAATCATATAATATCTTACCATGAAACATAGAAATGAGATGCTATATCGCGTTTTAAGAATCATAAGAACTCTATTGCTACGATACGTAGGCATCTGCCAACGCTATTTCCTTGCAAGTAAGTGTCGCATTTACATTCATTTGAAGTGTGGACGAGGAATACATAACACTTCGCAAATCATAATGTATGTTACCATGAAACATAGAAATGAGATGCGATATCTCGTTTTAAGAAGCATTAGAACTCCATTGCTTCGATACGTAGACACCTGCAAACGCTATTTCCTTGCAAGGAAGTGTCGCATTTACATTCATTTGAAGTGTAGACGAGGAATACATGACACTTCGCTAATCATATTATATCTTACCATGAAAAATAGAATTGAGATGCGATATCGCGTTTTAAGAAGCATTAGAACTCTATTGCTACGATACGTAGACATCTGCCAACGCTATTTCCTTGCAAGGAAGTGTCGCATTCACATTCATTTGAAGTGTAGACGAGGAATACATAACACTTCGCAAATCATATTATATCTTACCATGAAACATAGAAATGAGATGCGATATCGCGTTTTAAGAATCATAAGAACTCTATTGCTACGATACGTAGACATCTGTAAACGCTATTTCCTTGCAAGGAAGTGTCGCATTCACATTCATTTGAAGTGTAGATGAGGAATACATAACACTTCGCAAATCATATTATATCTTACCATGAAACATAGAAATGAGATGCGATATCGCGTTTTAAGAAGCATTAGAACTCTATTGCTTCGATACGTAGACATCTGCAAACGCTATTTCCTTGCAAGGAAGTGTCGCATTTACATTCATTTGAAGTGTAGACGAGGAATACATAACACTTCGCAAATCATATTATATCTTACCATTAAACATAGAAATGAGATGCGATATCGCGTTTTAAGAAGCATTAGAACTCTATTGCTACGATAGGTAGACATCTGCAAACGCTATTTCCTTACAAGGAAGTGTCGCATTTACATTCATTTGAAGTGTAGGCGAGGAATACATAACACTTCGCAAATCATATTATACCTTACCATGAAATATAGAAATCAGATGTAATATCGCGTTTTAAGAATCATAAGAACTCTATTGCTACGATACGTAGACATCTGCAAACGCTATTTCCTTGCAAGGAAGTGTCGCATTTACATTCATTTGAATCGTAGACGAGGAATGCATAACACTTCGCAAATCATATTATATCTTACCATGAAACATAGAAATGAGATGCGATATCGCGTTTTAAGAATCATAAGAAATCTATTGCTACGATACGTAGACATCTGCAAACGCTATTTCCTTGCAAGGAAGTGTCGCATTTACATTCATTTGAAGTGTAGACGAGGAATACACAACACTTCGCAAATCATATTCTATCTTACCATGAAACATAGAAATGAGATGCGATATCGCGTTTTAAGAAGCATTAGAACTCTATTGCTACGATAGGTAGACATCTGCAAACGCTATTTCCTTACAAGGAAGTGTCGCATTTACATTCATTTGAAGTGTAGACGAGGAATACATAACACTTCGCAAATCATATTATACCTTACCATGAAATATTGAAATCAGATGCGATATCGCGTTTTAAGAAGCATTAGAACTCTATTGCTACGGTAGGTAGACGTTTGCAAACGCTATTTCCTTGCTAGGAAGTGTCGCATTTACATTCATTTGAAGTGTAGACGAGGAATACATGACACTTCGCAAATCATATTATATCTTACCATGAAACATAGAAATGAGATGCGATATCGCGTTTTAAGAATCATAAGAACTCTATTGCAACGATACGTAGGCATCTGCAAACGCTATTTCCTAGCGAGGAAGTTTCGCATTCACATTCATTTGCAGTGTAGACGAGGAATCCATAACACTTCGCAAATCATATTATATCTTACCATACAACATAGAAATGAGATGCGATATCGCGTTTTAAGAAGCATTAGAACTCTATTTCTACGATACGTAGACATCTGCCAACGCTATTTCCTTGCAAGGAAGTGTCGCATTCACATTCATTTGAAGTGTAGACGAGGAATACATGACACTTCGCTGATCATATTATATCTTACCATGAAACATAGAAATGAGATGCGATATCTCGTTTTATGAAGCATTTGAACTCTATTGCTTCGATACGTAGACATCTGCAAACGCTATTTCCTTGCAAGGAAGTGTCGCATTTACATTCATTTGAAGTGTAGACGAGGAATACATGACACTTCGCAAATCATATAATATCTTACCATGAAACATAGAAATGAGATGCTATATCGCGTTTTAAGAATCATAAGAACTCTATTGCTACGATACGTAGGCATCTGCCAACGCTATTTCCTTGCAAGGAAGTGTCGCATTTACATTCATTTGAAGTGCAGACGAGGAATACATAACACTTCGCAAATCATATTATAACTTACCATGAAACATAGAAATGAGATGCGATATCGCGTTTTAAGAAGCATTAGAAATTTATTGCTACGATACGTAGACATCTGTAAACGCTGTTTCCTAGCGAGGAAGTGTCGCATTTACATTCATTTGAAGTGTAGACGAGGAATACATAATACTTCGCAAATCATATTATATCTTACCATGAAACATAGAAATGAGATGCGATATCGCGTTTTAAGAAGCATTAGAACTCTATTGCTACGATATCTGGACATCTGCAGACGCTATTTCCTAGCAGGGAAGTGTGGCATTTACATTCATTTGAAGTGCAGACGAGGATTACATGACACTTCGCAAATCATAGTATATCTTACCATGAAACATAGAAATGAGATGCGATATCGCGTTTTAAGAATCATAAGAACTCTATCGCTACGATACGTAGACATCTGCAAACGCTATTTCCTTGCAAGGAAGTGTCGCATTTACATTCATTTGAAGTGTAGACGAGGAATACATAACACTTCGCAAATCGTATTATATCTTACCATGAAACATAGAGATGAGATGCGATGTCGCGTTCTAAGAAGCATTAGAACACTATTGCTACGATAGGTAGACATTCGAAAACGCTATTTCCTTGCAAGGAAGTGTCGCATTCACATTCATTTGAAGTGTAGACGAGGAATACATAACACTTCGCAAATCATATTATATCTTACCATGAAACATAGAAATGAGATGCGATATCGCGTTTTATGAATCATAAGAACTCTACTGCTACGATACGTAGACATCTGCAAACGCTATTTCCTAGCGAGGAAGTGTCGCATTCACATTCATTTGAAGTGTAGACGAGGAATACATGACACTTCGCTGATCATATTATATCTTACCATGAAACATAGAAATGAGATGCGATATCTCGTTTTATGAAGCATTTGAACTCTATTGCTTCGATACGTAGACATCTGCAAACGCTATTTCCTTGCAAGGAAGTGTCGCATTTACATTCATTTGAAGTGTAGACGAGGAATACATGACACTTCGCAAATCATATTATATCTTACCATGAAACATAGAAATGAGATGCTATATCGCGTTTTAAGAATCATAAGAACTCTATTGCTACGATACGTAGGCATCTGCCAACGCTATTTCCTTGCAAGGAAGTGTCGCATTTACATTCATTTGAAGTGTAGACGAGGAATACATGATACTTCGCAAATCATATTATATCTTACCATGAAACATAGAAATGAGATGCGATATCGCGTTTTAAGAAGCATTAGAAATCTATTGCTACGTTAAATAGACATCTGCAAACGCTATTTCCTAGCGAGGAAGTGTCGCATTCACATTCATTTGAAGTGTAGACGAGGAATACATAACACTTCGCAAATCATATTATATTTTACCATGAAACATAGAGATGAGATGCGATATCGCGTTTTAAGAAGCATTGGAAATCTATTGCTACGATACGTAGACATCTGCAAACGCTATTTCCTAGCGAGGAAGTGTCGCATTCACATTCATTTGAAGTGTAGACGAGGAATACATAACACTTCGCAAATCATATTATATCTTACCATGAAACATAGAAATGAGATGCGATATCGCGTTTTAAGAAGCATTAGAACTCTATTGCTACGATACGTAGGCATCTGCAAACGCTATTTCCTAGCGAGGAAGTTTCGCATTCACATTCATTTGAAGTGCAGACGAGGAATACATGATACTTCGCAAATCATATTATATCTTACCATGAAACATAGAAATGAGATGCGATATCGCGTTTTAAGAAGCATTAGAAATCTATTGCTACGTTAAATAGACATCTGCAAACGCTATTTCCTAGCGAGGAAGTGTCGCATTCACATTCATTTGAAGTGTAGACGAGGAATACATAACACTTCGCAAATCATATTATATTTTACCATGAAACATAGAGATGAGATGCGATATCGCGTTTTAAGAAGCATTGGAAATCTATTGCTACGATACGTAGACATCTGCAAACGCTATTTCCTAGCGAGGAAGTGTCGCATTCACATTCATTTGAAGTGTAGACGAGGAATACATAACTCTTCGCAAATCATATTATATCTTACCATGAAACATAGAAATGAGATGCGATATCGCGTTTTAAGAAGCATTAGAACTCTATTGCTACGATACGTAGGCATCTGCAAACGCTATTTCCTAGCGAGGAAGTTTCGCATTCACATTCATTTGCAGTGTAGACGAGGAATCCATAACACTTCGCAAATCATATTATATCTTACCATACAACATAGAAATGAGATGCGATATCGCGTTTTAAGAAGCATTAGAACTCTATTTCTACGATACGTAGACATCTGCCAACGCTATTTCCTTGCAAGGAAGTGTCGCATTCACATTCATTTGAAGTGTAGACGAGGAATACATGACACTTCGCTGATCATATTATATCTTACCATGAAACATAGAAATGAGATGCGATATCTCGTTTTATGAAGCATTTGAACTCTATTGCTTCGATACGTAGACATCTGCAAACGCTATTTCCTTGCAAGGAAGTGTCGCATTTACATTCATTTGAAGTGTAGACGAGGAATACATGACACTTCGCAAATCATATAATATCTTACCATGAAACATAGAAATGAGATGCTATATCGCGTTTTAAGAATCATAAGAACTCTATTGCTACGATACGTAGGCATCTGCCAACGCTATTTCCTTGCAAGGAAGTGTCGCATTTACATTCATTTGAAGTGCAGACGAGGAATACATAACACTTCGCAAATCATATTATAACTTACCATGAAACATAGAAATGAGATGCGATATCGCGTTTTAAGAAGCATTAGAAATCTATTGCTACGATACGTAGACATCTGCAAACGCTGTTTCCTAGCGAGGAAGTGTCGCATTTACATTCATTTGAAGTGTAGACGAGGAATACATAATACTTCGCAAATCATATTATATCTTACCATGAAACATAGAAATGAGATGCGATATCGCGTTTTAAGAAGCATTAGAACTCTATTGCTACGATACCTGGACATCTGCAGACGCTATTTCCTAGCAGGGAAGTGTGGCATTTACATTCATTTGAAGTGCAGACGAGGATTACATGACACTTCGCAAATCATAGTATATCTTACCATGAAACATAGAAATGAGATGCGATATCGCGTTTTAAGAATCATAAGAACTCTATTGCTACGATACGTAGACATCTGCAAACGCTATTTCCTTGCAAGGAAGTGTCGCATTTACATTCATTTGAAGTGTAGACGAGGAATACATAACACTTCGCAAATCATATTATATCTTACCATGAAACATAGAAATGAGATGAGATATCTCGTTTTAAGAAGCATTTGAACTCTGTTGCTTCGATACGTAGACATCTGCAAACGCTATTTCCTTGCAAGGAAGTGTCGCATTTACATTCATTTGAAGTGCAGACTAGGAATACATAACACTTCGCAAATCATATTATAACTTACCATGAAACATAGAAATGAGATGCGATATCGCGTTTTAAGAAGCATTAGAAATCTATTGCTACGATACGTAGACATCTGCAAACGCTGTTTCCTAGCGAGGAAGTGTCGCATTTACATTCATTTGAAGTGTAGACGAGGAATGCATGATACTTCGCAAATCATATTATATCTTACCATGAAAAACAGAAATGAGATGCGATATCGCGTTTTAAGAAGCATTAGAACTCTATTGCTACGATACCTGGACATCTGCAGACGCTATTTCCTAGCAGGGAAGTGTGGCATTTACATTCATTTAAAGTGTAGACGAGGAATACATGACACTTCGCAAATCATAATATATCTTACCATGAAACATAGAAATGAGATGCGATATCGCGTTTTAAGAAGCATTTGAACTCTATTACTTCGATACGTAGACATCTGCAAACGCTATTCCCTTGCAAGGAAGTGTGGCATTTACATTCATTTAAAGTGTAGACGAGGAATACATGACACTTCGCAAATCATATTATATCTTACCATGAAACATAGAAATGAGATGCGATATCGCGTTTTAAGAAGCATTAGAACTCTATTGCTACGATACCTAGACATCTGCAGACGCTATTTCCTAGCAAGGAAGTGTCGCATTTACATTCATTTGAAGTGTAGACGAGGAATACATGACACTTCGCAAATCATATTATATCTTACCATAAAACATAGAAATGAGATGCCATATCGCGTTTTAAGAAGCATTAGAAATCTATTGCTACGATACGTAGACATCTGCAAACGCTATTTCCTAGCGAGGAAGTGTCGCATTTACATTCATTTGAAGTGTAGACGAGGAATGCATGATACTTCGCAAATCATATTATATCTTACCATGAAAAACAGAAATGAGATGCGATATCGCGTTTTAAGAAGCATTAGAACTCTATTGACACGATACCTGGACATCTGCAGACGCTATTTCCTAGCAGGGAAGTGTGGCATTTACATTCATTTAAAGTGTAGACGAGGAATACATGACACTTCGCAAATCATATTATATCTTACCATGAAACATAGAAATCAGATGCGATATCGCGTTTTAAGAAGCATTGGAAATCTATTGCTACGATACGTAGACATCTGCAAACGCTATTTCCTAGCGAGGAAGTGTCGCATTCACATTCATTTGAAGTGTAGACGAGGAATACATAACACTTCGCAAATCATATTATATCTTACCATGAAACATAGAAATGAGATGCGATATCGCGTTTTAAGAAGCATTAGATCTTTATTGCTACGATACCTAGACATCTGCAAACGCTATTTCCTAGCGAGGAAGTTTCGCATACACATTCATTTGAAGTGTAGACGAGGAATACATAACACTTCGCAAATCATATTATATCTTACCTTGAAACATAGAAATGAGATGCGATATCGCGTTTTAAGAATCATAAGAACTCTATTGCTACGATACGTAGACATCTGCAAACGCTATTTCCTTGCAAGTAAGTGTCGCATTTACATTCATTTGAAGTGTAGACGAGGAATACATAACACTTCGCAAATCATAATGTATGTTACCATGAAACATAGAAATGAGATGCGATATCTCGTTTTAAGAAGCATTAGAACTCCATTGCTTCGATACGTAGACACCTGCAAACGCTATTTCCTTGCAAGGAAGTGTCGCATTTACATTCATTTGAAGTGTAGACGAGGAATACATAACACTTCGCAAATCATATTATATCTTACCATGAAACATAGAAATGAGATGCGATATCGCGTTTTAAGAATCATAAGAACTCTATTGCTACGATACGTAGACATCTGCAAACGCTATTTCCTTGCAAGTAAGTGTCGCATTTACATTCATTTGAAGTGTAGACGAGGAATACATAACACTTCGCAAATCATAATGTATGTTACCATGAAACATAGAAATGAGATGCGATATCTCGTTTTAAGAAGCATTAGAACTCCATTGCTTCGATACGTAGACACCTGCAAACGCTATTTCCTTGCAAGGAAGTGTCGCATTTACATTCATTTGAAGTGTAGACGAGGAGTACATGATACTTCGCAAAACATATTATATCTTACCATGAAACATGGAAATGAGAAGCGATATCGCGTTTTAAGAAGCATTTGAACTCTATTACTTCGATACGTAGACATCTGCAAACGCTATTTCCTTGCAAGGAAGTGTTGCATTTGCATTCATTTGAAGAGTAGACGAGGAATACATAACACTTCGCAAATCGTATTATATCTTACCATGAAACATAGAGATGAGATGCGATATCGCGTTCTAAGAAGCATTAGAACACTATTGCTACGATAGGTAGACATTCGAAAACGCTATTTCCTTGCAAGGAAGTGTCGCATTCACATTCATTTGAAGTGTAGACGAGGAATACATAACACTTCGCAAATCATATTATATCTTACCATGAAACATAGAAATGAGATGCGATATCGCGTTTTAAGAAGCATTAGAACACTATTGCTACGATACCTAGTCATCTGCAGACGCTATTTCCTAGCAAGGAAGTGTCGCATTTACATTCATTTGAAGTGTAGACGAGGAGTACATGACACTTCGCAAATCATATTATATCTTACCATGAAACATAGAAATGAGATGCGATATCGCGTTTTAAGAAGCATTAGAACTCTATTGCTACGATACCTAGACATCTGCAGACGCTATTTCCTAGCAAGGAAGTGTCGCATTTACATTCATTTGAAGTGTAGACGAGGAATACATGACACTTCGCAAATCATATTATATCTTACCATGAAACATAGAAATGAGATGCCATATCGCGTTTTAAGAAGCATTAGAAATCTATTGCTACGATACGTAGACATCTGCAAACGCTATTTCCTAGCGAGGAAGTGTCGCATTTACATTCATTTGAAGTGTAGACGAGGAATGCATGATACTTCGCAAATCATATTATATCTTACCATGAAAAACAGAAATGAGATGCGATATCGCGTTTTAAGAAGCATTAGAACTCTATTGCTACGATACCTGGACATCTGCAGACGCTATTTCCTAGCAGGGAAGTGTGGCATTTTCATTCATTTAAAGTGTAGACGAGGAATACATGACACTTCGCAAATCATATTATATCTTACCATGAAACATAGAAATGTGGTGCGATATCGCGTTTTAAGAAGCATTGGTAATCTATTGCTACGATACGTAGACATCTGCAAACGCTATTTCCTTGCAAGGAAGTGTCGCATTTACATTCATTTGAATCGTAGACGAGGAATGCATAACACTTCGCAAATCATATTATATCTTACCATGAAACATAGAACTGAGGTGCGATATCGCGTTTTAAGAATCATAAGAACTCTATTGCTACGATACGCAGACATCTGCAAACGCTATTTCCTTGCAAGTAAGTGTCGCATTTACATTCATTTGAAGTGTAGACGAGGAATACATAACACTTCGCAAATCATAATGTATGTTGTAACGTCAGGCGTACCGCCTGCCACCCTCCGGCGTCCACCTCATCATCCCCAGCATCCGTATCCGGAGCCCCTGCACACGGGCCACCCGCCGACTCGCCGTCCCTACAGAAGGAGACAAAGGTACGAGAGGGAAGAGGGATGCAGCATGCCGCGCCCACGCGCGATCTCCACACACGAGGGGGAGGACTTCACCCCGTATTACGAGGGCGAGGAGCTCTCCGACACGTACTGGGTCGAATCCCCAGCAATCACGAAGCCCTATACGTACTTCTCGTACATGTGGGATTAGAATAAGCACACTACTCACCTATGTACATACACACCAACACACACCTAGATTTAAGTGAATATATGTATATATTTTATTCATGCACGGTTATGTTCCGTGCACTCGCGCGCACACTCGACGCTCGCGGCTCACGCTTAACGCGGGCCGCGCCCCACTCCGAACGGCCGCCCCACCACGAGGGCCGAGCGGCCGCCCTACTCCGACCGTCCGCCCCACCGCGAGGGCCCAGCAACTCGCGCGCCGCGCGACCCGAGGAGGTCGCGGACGCGAGATCCGAGAGTCAGTTCCAATCTCACCTCCGAACGGGAGAGTTGGTATCTCATCTCCGAACTGGAGAGTTCCAATCTCATCTCCGAACTGGAGAGTTCGCATCCCATCTCCGAACCGAGGAGTTCTAATCCAGCATCCGAACGATGCACCTCCGATCCGAGCAATAGGCTCATTCGCAACGAGCAATTAGCTCTAATGCATTCGTCTCTATCCATACTCCCATAGCGGAGTCCATTCGATACCTTATACTATTTCTAATTCTCATTGTAATCGCTAGTCAGTAACTTAGAATTTAGTCAAGTGTATCTAGTATAGTGAAATCATAGAATATAGTTTATTTTTACCAGATTCAAAGTATCTTTATTCGAGTTCAAATACAATTCCTTAATTCTAATCCACGGGTACGCTCGCGATTATTCTAATTCTATATCTCATCTACGATAGTCTTGAGGCTCGACGACTAGAGCGAACCAGCGCTTAGTTGCTCCATCCTCACTTCTACCGTGTACAGAATATCTTGCGCCCAGGTCGATCCCGGTAAGCTAGAGCGAACCAACGCTTAGCCGTGCCGTATTCAACCGAAGTTCAAGTATTCTCGATGAGCCTTGCACCTCCGACAAAGCGTACACGACGCGCGGGGAGGAGAGAGTTCATTCGTCGTCTCGCTCGGGAATACGTGGGTGATGCACCAGAATATTCAATTTCCTACGTTCGAGTCCTGGTTCCTGTGAAGGAGGTTTCCTTCGCCGCACGACCCGTACGAGTCGCCAATCGTCAGGGCCAAACGCCGATACCTGCCAGCCGGAGTCAACCCGCCTGGACGCTTATTCCCGTAGACGTACCTCCGTTCCAGCCGTACGCCGCCGCCATCCCGGTTGCGGATCCAAGGCGTTCCAGGTACCTGGAAAGAGAAATCAGACAGCGGAATCAAGCCTTCGCAAGGTAAGTTTAGTGTTAGTTACCGTTTTATCGAGTCCGAAACGCCAACGAACCCGGTCCGGACGCAATTCGCGTTATTTTCGGGAACGGTTACGACTTTGTGCCACCGTTGCGAGCGCAACCGCACCTCGGGACGTGACACGAAAGTTATTTTTGGTGACAGCGGTGGGATAGCCACGCGTTTCCTCCGGAAATTCCGCCGAAAGGAACCGCGAAACTAGATATGGCAACCCGGACTCCGACAAAAACGCGCCAGCAGACACAGCGAGCCGCCGCGATGGCCGATTCCGAACGCGAAAAACGCACTAGCAGAATGCTTGATTTCCAAGACGCTATCGCCGAGCCTCTTCCTAGTACCGCGCAACAAAATACTTCCGCGAAAAATATGAAAGCGACCGATCCGAGTAATGCCGCGTTGCTCCAGCAAATAGAAATTTTACGTCGTGAAATAGAATCTATTCGCAGAACGCCTGATTTAACGCGCAACGATACCGTTTCGCTGGATATTCCTCGGGGAAATCCGCTTTCCGCACATAATTCGAGCTCTGATTTCAATACAAATAGTTCACAACACGACGAGCTATCGCTTAAGCAGGCCCTCGAAGCCGTGCCGACATTCGATGGTCAGAACATTCCAATTCTTCAGTTTACCCGAGCGTGTAAACGCGCTTATGAGCTTATCCCTAATGGGTGCGAGCGAACTTTCACACGCCTGCTTAAGGGAAAACTCAAGGGTCGTGCCTACGCCGCGCTAGAAGACGAGCCGTGTTACACAATACTCGAATTAACGGACGTTCTTCGCAGCACTTTTTGCTCCGTAAAATCAGCTCATCATTATCGGGGTGAACTTGCTAATATATTTATGCGCGCGAACGAGCACATTCTAGATTACATCGGTCGAGTAAAAGATCTTAGAACTGCTATAATTGATTGCGAGAGGCTTGCTCGACGAGACACACCGGAATCGCTCGATGACGTAGACGCGCTCACCCTACAATGTTTTAAAGACGGTCTCATTCCGGAAATTCGAATGCAAATGACTATAAGTTCATTCGGTACATTGCGAGAAACGTTCGCTCGAGCGCGGGAGCTCTATCAAATGCACGAACGTGATTGCAACCGGCTAGGTAGATCGCGTGTCGCGCGACCAGAATCGCGCGAAAAACCAGCCGAAATTATTTGCCGAAAATGCAATAATATCGGACATTACGCGACCGAGTGTCGGCTCAGACCGCCATCGCCGTACCGACCGCAGGAATACTTGCGATCCAGGGACGTACCGCCTCCTACTCGAGGCCCCGCGTACGAACAACCAAGACAAATCGTAGCCAGGGACGCGCCCAAATTTTGTCGCTATTGCAAGACCCCGGGGCACGAAATAGGCGAGTGCCGCAAAAGGCAGTACAACAACGCGGTAAATAAAAATTCGGGAAACGACAATGGCCTCCGCACCCGCCGCGAGACAGGTGGCGAGGCCGCGCACCAAGTCCGTCCTCTCGCCGCGAACAACTCCAACGCGGAAATCGACGAAACGCCGCGATAAACATAACCGGAAAAACTAGCACGCCAAACGTAATTTTAAAGTCCGACCTTCTAATTTCACCAACTCGCTTCATGGTGGACACTGGGGCGGAAATAAATATTATAAAACGTTCGGCTCTAAAAGCATCCGCGCGAATCGATAAGTCCGAGATCGTAATAATAACAGGGGTAACCGATGGCAAAACCGCAACCTTAGGGACGGTGAATCTTGTCATTTTCGGTCGCGTCGTTCCTTTCAATGTGGTCGAGGATGATTTTCCCCTTAAACCAAGCGGGATCCTCGGCTCCGGGTTCTGTATGGACGCAGAAATCTCTTTTCCAAATAAAATAATCAAATGGAATGGTAAGAGAATTCCTTTCGAAGACGATATCGAAGCACTCGAGGAACCGTCACCGGAGTCGAAAATAAAGCCTCTCCTATCGCCGAAACGTAAACAAGCGCCGCGCACGGAATCTATTCCCCCTCCGCCGCCGCGCCCGCCGCGTAAATCATCGCCTCCGCTGAAACGCGATGCAGCAACGAAATCGAAGCTTCGAACGCAAGACAAAGCAGCTTCTCCGAAGTCAGGAGACCGTATCTCCATTCCGCCGAGATCAAATATCGGTATCAAGGTCCGCGTAGTTAATTCGAACCTCGCGGAAGGTATAATTCCCCGTATCGATCTTGCGCCGGGTATATTTTTCGGAAACGCTCTCGTCAGAGTAATTCGGGGCAAAGCGGTAACTCGAATAATTAATTCATCCGACCGCGCCGTCGAAATCGCGTTACCAGAAATCGTACTTGAGCCCGCGCAAATCATGACTCCCCTCCACGAGGAGGATAGTCCGTCGCTGTATCCGGTTTTTTCTAAATCTACTAAATCTAACGTATCCGCCGTACCGATCGGCTCATCCCAAAAAGGGAAAACTTCTATTTCTTTCTCGAGTCAGACACCATACTCGACAATCGAAACTCCTCCTTCGCGTTGCAAAATCGCGAATGTTCAACAGAACTCTTATGCTCAGGCGGTTAAAAATAATATACAACAGGCGCCGTTAAAACAAACATCGAAATCCGCCAATCCTTCGAAATCTCGCCTAGACCGAATTCTTAGTCTCCTCCGTCTCGACCACCTCAACGCAGAGGAAAGAGAGCACGTCGTCCGTCTCGTTCAAAGCACGCAGGAGCTTTTTCACATTGAGGGGGATAAATTAGGACATACGTCAGCAACCACGCACAAGATTCCAACCGTCGACGACCGCCCCGTCAATGTGAAACAATACCGTTTCCCACCAGCTCATAAGGAGGAGATTCGACGACAAGTCGACAAATTTTTACAAAATGGTGTCATCTCTCCGTCAAAATCACCATATAATTCGCCATTGTGGGTTGTCCCAAAGAAACCGGACTCCTTGGGCAACAAGCAATGGCGCGTCGTCATCGACTACCGCGCACTCAATGAGAAATCTGTCGCCGATGCCTATCCCCTCCCTTGCATTACCGAGATACTTGATCAGCTCGGGAGCGCGAAGTATTTTAGTACATTCGATCTCGCGAGCGGATTTCATCAGATCCCAATGGAGCCCGCCGATGCTCCCAAAACCGCTTTTTCGACGCCTCACGGGCATTATGAATTTAAAAGAATGCCATTCGGATTAAAAAATGCGCCAGCGACGTTCCAACGACTTATGGACAATGTCCTGTCCGGTCTCCAGGGGAACGAAATTTTCGTCTATTTGGACGACATTGTTATCTACGCTAGCTCTCTTCAAGAACATCGACTTAAATTCGATAAATTAACTCAACGGCTCAAAGAAGCTAATTTAGTATTGCAGCCGGATAAGTGCGAATTCTTGAGGAGAGAAGTAAGCTATTTGGGTCATATTATCAGTGAGCACGGTGTAAAACCTGACCCTGCGAAAATTAGCGCTGTCAAAAACTTTCCGCGTCCGCGCAACGCGAAACAGATCAAACAATTCCTCGGGCTCGCAGGATACTACAGGCGGTTCATCGCAAATTTTTCTAATATTGCTAAGCCACTTACAAATTTGTTAAAAAAAGACGCGCCCTTTGTATGGCGTAACGAGCAAGAGAATTCATTCGTCAAACTCCGAGATTGCCTATGCGAAGCGCCTATCTTGCAGTACCCCAACTTCAAACAACCATTCGTGATAACGACCGACGCGTCCGCCGAAGCTATTGGTGCTATCTTGAGTCAAGGACCAATAGGCCGCGACTTGCCAATCGCGTACACGTCGCGACTGTTAAACGCTGCGGAGAAAAACTACTCCACGATCGAGAAGGAGTGTCTGGCGATTGTCTACGCCGTCCATTACTTTCGTCCATACATATACGGTAATCAATTCAAACTCGTTACCGACCATCGACCGTTAGTGTGGATGAATTCGGTCAAGGACCCGTCAAGTAGACTCGTACGGTGGAGGCTTAAGTTAGCGGAATTTGACTACGAGATGGTCTATAAAAGTGGAAAAACGAACCTTAATGCGGACGCATTGTCGCGGAATCCCGCTCAAATTTTTCCGCTCTCGTATTCAGAAAACTCGGAGGACGACATCTTCGATGTGCCTCCGGAAACCCGTAAAAAGTATACCACACTAGCGCCTCCTCCTACTCCGGTAACATCAGAACCTGAATTACCGACTCCAGGCACGTCCTTCCGTACCAACACAGCACCACCTCCGCAAATCGCCAGCGACAGCACCGACTTCTATACTCCTGCTCCAAATGAATTTTTCCGACGCGAACCTCTATTTAATTTCAGCCGTGACGCATTATCAACGCGACGAGACAATGTAGTTGTCTTCGTCACGCAATCTGGGCACCCCTATGACACGGGCGCCAAAGATCTAGCAAACGCTGAAAAATTCCTCCTAAACAAAAATCACGTCCTTACCAAAGCCAAAGTCATACAAATCGGAAACGAATTCCAAATCCAGCTTCCAATCATCGAACATTCCACCAGATCAATCAATTTCCAGACCGTAATAGAAACATTCAGATCCTTGTGCGACGTTGTAAACGAATTACAATTACAAACATTTAGTATCGCACAAACCTATCTAGACTCCGTATCCTGGTCCCGAATCCAGAAAATCCTTCAAGACCTGTTTTACGAAACAACTGTCCAGATTACGGTCTGCCAGGGCCTCATTAAAACCCCTTCGGTCGAAGAGCGACTGAAAATAATAAGAGAAAACCACGACTCCCCTGTGGGAGGTCACAAAGGGGTTAATAAAACTTATTCTCGCATCAGACAACAATACTTTTGGCCAAACATGAAAACACAAATACAAGAATACATTGGCAAATGTAAAAGTTGTCAGACAGAGAAACTGGTCCGGGTAAAGACCAGACAGCCTCTCACTTTAACCGACACCCCTGGCAGGGCATTCGATAAGATTTCAATGGACGTAATGGGTCCTCTTCCCGAAACTTCCGACGGTTATACAAGTATCCTCACGATCCAAGATCTCCTCACTAAATACTCAGTCGCAGTTCCTCTCAAAACCACCACCGCAGTAGACATTGCCGAAGCTTTAATAAAAGAATTCATTTGTAAATTCGGATGCCCGAAAGGCATACTCACGGACCAAGGTTCGAACTTTATAAACAGCTTGATTAAAGCCATAGCAATCAAATTCCGTATTAAGCAATACAAGTCCACTGCGTTCCATCCACAGACAAACGGGTCCGTTGAACGATCTCACCACGTCCTGGCCGAATATCTGAAGCATTACATAGAGTCGAGTAACGATTGGGTGAATTGGTTACCGTATGCAATGTTTTCATACAACACCAGTGTGCACGAGGGTACATTATACACCCCACACGAACTAGTGTTCGGCAGGATAGCTAGGACGCCGTCAGCCACTCCTTTTCAGGACAGCTCTGATAACGAAACTTATAGCGACTATCTTATACAACTTCAGGAGAAAATCTCGAAATCTCAGGATTTGGCTAAAGCCAATCTAGACAATGCGAAACGCCGTTCTAAATATTATTATGACCGAAATCTCAATGTCCAAAACTTCGAGGTAGGCCAATGGGTCTATCTTTTAAAAGAGCCGAACAAACATAAGTTCCAGGCACAATACTCTGGACCGTACCGTATCCTCGAAATTTTGGGCAACTGTAATGTTAAGCTAAATGTAAAAGGGCGCCATAAAATTGTTCATACGAACAAAATCAAAATTTGTAAACGAATGCATAGTATGCAGAGTGTGGATGCTAGTGAAAGAAAAGTGCGAAAAACTGAAAATGAAGTCAGTGAGAGCAGTGACATTCAAACGAACGCTGAAAGTGAAAGCGACGAAAGTGCCTGCAATCCGAAGGAAGCCCGCAGTCACGGTCCAATCTCCAAACGTTATCGCCAGGATCAACCAGGCGAAAAACCTCAGATTCCGCAGCATCCAGCCGACAGGACCAAGAGAAGGATCCAGCATCCCGAAATCTACCCAACAGACAAGAGATCTCGGCATGGCCGAGATTCTTTTTCCAAGGGGGGTGGTGTAACGTCAGGCGTACCGCCTGCCACCCTCCGGCGTCCACCTCATCATCCCCAGCATCCGTATCCGGAGCCCCTGCACACGGGCCACCCGCCGACTCGCCGTCCCTACAGAAGGAGACAAAGGTACGAGAGGGAAGAGGGATGCAGCATGCCGCGCCCACGCGCGATCTCCACACACGAGGGGGAGGACTTCACCCCGTATTACGAGGGCGAGGAGCTCTCCGACACGTACTGGGTCGAATCCCCAGCAATCACGAAGCCCTATACGTACTTCTCGTACATGTGGGATTAGAATAAGCACACTACTCACCTATGTACATACACACCAACACACACCTAGATTTAAGTGAATATATGTATATATTTTATTCATGCACGGTTATGTTCCGTGCACTCGCGCGCACACTCGACGCTCGCGGCTCACGCTTAACGCGGGCCGCGCCCCACTCCGAACGGCCGCCCCACCACGAGGGCCGAGCGGCCGCCCTACTCCGACCGTCCGCCCCACCGCGAGGGCCCAGCAACTCGCGCGCCGCGCGACCCGAGGAGGTCGCGGACGCGAGATCCGAGAGTCAGTTCCAATCTCACCTCCGAACGGGAGAGTTGGTATCTCATCTCCGAACTGGAGAGTTCCAATCTCATCTCCGAACTGGAGAGTTCGCATCCCATCTCCGAACCGAGGAGTTCTAATCCAGCATCCGAACGATGCACCTCCGATCCGAGCAATAGGCTCATTCGCAACGAGCAATTAGCTCTAATGCATTCGTCTCTATCCATACTCCCATAGCGGAGTCCATTCGATACCTTATACTATTTCTAATTCTCATTGTAATCGCTAGTCAGTAACTTAGAATTTAGTCAAGTGTATCTAGTATAGTGAAATCATAGAATATAGTTTATTTTTACCAGATTCAAAGTATCTTTATTCGAGTTCAAATACAATTCCTTAATTCTAATCCACGGGTACGCTCGCGATTATTCTAATTCTATATCTCATCTACGATAGTCTTGAGGCTCGACGACTAGAGCGAACCAGCGCTTAGTTGCTCCATCCTCACTTCTACCGTGTACAGAATATCTTGCGCCCAGGTCGATCCCGGTAAGCTAGAGCGAACCAACGCTTAGCCGTGCCGTATTCAACCGAAGTTCAAGTATTCTCGATGAGCCTTGCACCTCCGACAAAGCGTACACGACGCGCGGGGAGGAGAGAGTTCATTCGTCGTCTCGCTCGGGAATACGTGGGTGATGCACCAGAATATTCAATTTCCTACGTTCGAGTCCTGGTTCCTGTGAAGGAGGTTTCCTTCGCCGCACGACCCGTACGAGTCGCCAATCGTCAGGGCCAAACGCCGATACCTGCCAGCCGGAGTCAACCCGCCTGGACGCTTATTCCCGTAGACGTACCTCCGTTCCAGCCGTACGCCGCCGCCATCCCGGTTGCGGATCCAAGGCGTTCCAGGTACCTGGAAAGAGAAATCAGACAGCGGAATCAAGCCTTCGCAAGGTAAGTTTAGTGTTAGTTACCGTTTTATCGAGTCCGAAACGCCAACGAACCCGGTCCGGACGCAATTCGCGTTATTTTCGGGAACGGTTACGACTTTGTGCCACCGTTGCGAGCGCAACCGCACCTCGGGACGTGACAATGTTACCATGAAACATAGAAATGAGATGCGATATTTCGTTTTAAGAAGCATTAGAACTCCATTGCTTCGATACGTAGACATCTGTAAACGCTATTTCCTTGCAAGGAAGTGTCGCATTCACATTCATTTGAAGTGTAGACGAGGAATACATAACACTTCGCAAATCATATTATATCTTACCATGAAACATAGAACTGAGGTGCGATATCGCGTTTTAAGAATCATAAGAACTCTATTGCTACGATACTGTAACGTCAGGCGTACCGCCTGCCACCCTCCGGCGTCCACCTCATCATCCCCAGCATCCGTATCCGGAGCCCCTGCACACGGGCCACCCGCCGACTCGCCGTCCCTACAGAAGGAGACAAAGGTACGAGAGGGAAGAGGGATGCAGCATGCCGCGCCCACGCGCGATCTCCACACACGAGGGGGAGGACTTCACCCCGTATTACGAGGGCGAGGAGCTCTCCGACACGTACTGGGTCGAATCCCCAGCAATCACGAAGCCCTATACGTACTTCTCGTACATGTGGGATTAGAATAAGCACACTACTCACCTATGTACATACACACCAACACACACCTAGATTTAAGTGAATATATGTATATATTTTATTCATGCACGGTTATGTTCCGTGCACTCGCGCGCACACTCGACGCTCGCGGCTCACGCTTAACGCGGGCCGCGCCCCACTCCGAACGGCCGCCCCACCACGAGGGCCGAGCGGCCGCCCTACTCCGACCGTCCGCCCCACCGCGAGGGCCCAGCAACTCGCGCGCCGCGCGACCCGAGGAGGTCGCGGACGCGAGATCCGAGAGTCAGTTCCAATCTCACCTCCGAACGGGAGAGTTGGTATCTCATCTCCGAACTGGAGAGTTCCAATCTCATCTCCGAACTGGAGAGTTCGCATCTCATCTCCGAACCGAGGAGTTCTAATCCAGCATCCGAACGATGCACCTCCGATCCGAGCAATAGGCTCATTCGCAACGAGCAATTAGCTCTAATGCATTCGTCTCTATCCATACTCCCATAGCGGAGTCCATTCGATACTTTATACTATTTCTAATTCTCATTGTAATCGCTAGTCAGTAACTTAGAATTTAGTCAAGTGTATCTAGTATAGTGAAATCATAGAATATAGTTTATTTTTACCAGATTCAAAGTATCTTTATTCGAGTTCAAATACAATTCCTTAATTCTAATCCACGGGTACGCTCGCGATTATTCTAATTCTATATCTCATCTACGATAGTCTTGAGGCTCGACGACTAGAGCGAACCAGCGCTTAGTTGCTCCATCCTCACTTCTACCGTGTACAGAATATCTTGCGCCCAGGTCGATCCCGGTAAGCTAGAGCGAACCAACGCTTAGCCGTGCCGTATTCAACCGAAGTTCAAGTATTCTCGATGAGCCTTGCACCTTCGACAAAGCGTACACGACGCGCGGGGAGGAGAGAGTTCATTCGTCGTCTCGCTCGGGAATACGTGGGTGATGCACCAGAATATTCAATTTCCTACGTTCGAGTCCTGGTTCCTGTGAAGGAGGTTTCCTTCGCCGCACGACCCGTACGAGTCGCCAATCGTCAGGGCCAAACGCCGATACCTGCCAGCCGGAGTCAACCCGCCTGGACGCTTATTCCCGTAGACGTACCTCCGTTCCAGCCGTACGCCGCCGCCATCCCGGTTGCGGATCCAAGGCGTTCCAGGTACCTGGAAAGAGAAATCAGACAGCGGAATCAAGCCTTCGCAAGGTAAGTTTAGTGTTAGTTACCGTTTTATCGAGTCCGAAACGCCAACGAACCCGGTCCGGACGCAATTCGCGTTATTTTCGGGAACGGTTACGACTTTGTGCCACCGTTGCGAGCGCAACCGCACCTCGGGACGTGACACGAAAGTTATTTTTGGTGACAGCGGTGGGATAGCCACGCGTTTCCTCCGGAAATTCCGCCGAAAGGAACCGCGAAACTAGATATGGCAACCCGGACTCCGACAAAAACGCGCCAGCAGACACAGCGAGCCGCCGCGATGGCCGATTCCGAACGCGAAAAACGCACTAGCAGAACGCTCGACTTCCAAGACGCTATCTCCGAGCCTCTTCCTAGTACCGCGCAACAAAATACTTCCGCGAAAAATACGAAAACGACCGATCCTAGTAATGCCGCGTTGCTCCAGCAAATAGAAATTCTACGTCGTGAAATAGAATCTATCCGCAGAACGCCTGATTTAACGCGCGACGATACCGTTTCTCTGGATATTCCTCGGGGAAATCCGCTTTCCGGACATAATTCGAGCTCCGATTTTAATACAAATAGTTCGCAACACGACGAGCTATCGCTTAAGCAGGCCCTCGAAGCCGTGCCGACATTCGATGGTCAGAACATTCCAATTCTTCAGTTTACCCGAGCGTGTAAACGCGCTTATGAGCTTATCCCTAATGGGTGCGAGCGAACTTTCACACGCCTGCTTAAGGGAAAACTCAAGGGTCGTGCCTACGCCGCGCTAGAAGACGAGCCGTGTTACACAATACTCGAATTAACGGACGTTCTTCGCAGCACTTTTTGCTCCGTAAAATCAGCTCATCATTATCGGGGTGAACTTGCTAATATATTTATGCGCGCGAACGAGCACATTCTAGATTACATCGGTCGAGTAAAAGATCTTAGAACCGCTATAATTGATTGCGAGAGGCTTGCTCGACGAGACACACCGGAATCGCTCGATGACGTAGACGCGCTCACCCTACAATGTTTTAAAGACGGTCTCATTCCGGAAATTCGAATGCAAATGACTATAAGTTCATTCGGTACATTGCGAGAAACGTTCGCTCGAGCGCGGGAGCTCTATCAAATGCACGAACGTGATTGCAACCGGCTAGGTAGATCGCGTGTCGCGCGACCAGAATCGCGCGAAAAACCAGCCGAAATTATTTGCCGAAAATGCAATAATATCGGACATTACGCGACCGAGTGTCGGCTCAGACCGCCATCGCCGTACCGACCGCAGGAATACTTGCGATCCAGGGACGTACCGCCTCCTACTCGAGGCCCCGCGTACGAACAACCGAGACAAATCGTAGCCAGGGACGCGCCCAAATTTTGTCGCTATTGCAAGACCCAGGGGCACGAAATAGGCGAGTGCCGCAAAAGACAGTACAACAACGCGGTAAACAAGAATTCGGGAAACGACAATGGCCTCCGCACCCGCCGCGAGACAGGTGGCGAGGCCGCGCACCAAGTCCGTCCTCTCGCCGCGAACAACTCCAACGCGGAAATCGACGAAACGCCGCGATAAACATAACCGGAAAAACTAGCACGCCAAACGTAATTTTAAAATCCGATCTTCTAATTTCACCAACTCGCTTCATGGTGGACACTGGGGCGGAAATAAATATTATAAAACGTTCGGCTCTAAAAGCATCCGCGCGAATCGATAAGTCCGAGATCGTAATAATAACAGGGGTAACCGATGGCAAAACCGCAACCTTAGGGACGGTGAATCTTGTCATTTTCGGTCGCGTCGTCCCTTTTAATGTGGTCGAGGATGATTTTCCCCTTAAACCAAGCGGGATCCTCGGCTCCGGGTTCTGTATGGACGCAGAAATCTCTTTTCCAAATAAAATAATCAAATGGAATGGTAAGAGAATTCCTTTCGAAGACGATATCGAAACACTCGAGGAACCGTCACCGGACTCGAAAATAAAGCCTCTCCTATCGCCGAAACGTAAACAAGCGCCGCGCACGGAATCTATTCCCCCTCCGCCGCCGCGCCCGCCGCGTAAATCATCGCCTCCGCTGAAACGCGATGCAGCAACGAAATCGAAGCTTCGAACGCAAGACAAAGCAGCTTCTCCGAAGTCAGGAGACCGTATCTCCATTCCGCCGAGATCAAATATCGGTATCAAGGTCCGCGTAGTTAATTCGAACCTCGCGGAAGGTATAATTCCCCGTATCGATCTTGCGCCGGGTATATTTTTCGGAAACGCTCTCGTCAGAGTAATTCGGGGCAAAGCGGTAACTCGAATAATTAATTCATCCGACCGCGCCGTCGAAATCGCGTTACCAGAAATCGTACTTGAGCCCGCGCAAATCATGACTCCCCTCCACGAGGAGGATAGTCCGTCGCTGTATCCGGTTTTTTCTAAATCTACTAAATCTAACGTATCCGCCGTACCGATCGGCTCATCCCAAAAAGGGAAAACTTCTATTTCTTTCTCGAGTCAGACACCATATTCGACACTCGAAACTCCTCCTTCGCGTTGCAAAATCGCGAATACTCAGCAAATCTCCTATGCTCAGGCGGTTAAAAATAATATACAACAGGCGCCGTTAAAACAGACATCGAAATCCGCCAATCCTTCGAAATCTCGCCTAGATCGAATTCTTAGTCTCCTCCGTCTCGACCACCTCAACGCAGAGGAAAGAGAGCACGTCGTCCGTCTCGTTCAAAGCACGCAGGAGCTTTTTCACATTGAGGGGGATAAATTAGGACATACGTCAGCAACCACGCACAAGATTCCAACCGTCGACGACCGCCCCGTCAATGTGAAACAATACCGTTTCCCACCAGCTCATAAGGAGGAGATTCGACGACAAGTCGACAAATTTTTACAAAATGGTGTCATCTCTCCGTCAAAATCACCATATAATTCGCCATTGTGGGTTGTCCCAAAGAAACCGGACTCCTTGGGCAACAAGCAATGGCGCGTCGTCATCGACTACCGCGCACTCAATGAGAAATCTGTCGCCGATGCCTATCCCCTCCCTTGCATTACCGAGATACTTGATCAGCTCGGGAGCGCGAAGTATTTTAGTACATTCGATCTCGCGAGCGGATTTCATCAGATCCCAATGGAGCCCGCCGATGCTCCCAAAACCGCTTTTTCGACGCCTCACGGGCATTATGAATTTAAAAGAATGCCATTCGGATTAAAAAATGCGCCAGCGACGTTCCAACGACTTATGGACAATGTCCTGTCCGGTCTCCAGGGGAACGAAATTTTCGTCTATTTGGACGACATTGTTATCTACGCTAGCTCTCTTCAAGAACATCGACTTAAATTCGATAAATTAACTCAACGGCTCAAAGAAGCTAATTTAGTATTGCAGCCGGATAAGTGCGAATTCTTGAGGAGAGAAGTAAGCTATTTGGGTCATATTATCAGTGAGCACGGTGTAAAACCTGACCCTGCGAAAATTAGCGCCGTCAAAAATTTTCCGCGCCCGCGCAACGCGAAACAGATCAAACAATTCCTCGGGCTCGCGGGATACTACAGGCGGTTCATCGCAAATTTTTCCAATATTGCTAAGCCTCTAACGAATTTGTTAAAAAAGGACGCGCCCTTTGTATGGCGTAACGAGCATGAGAATTCATTCGTCAAACTCCGAGATTGCCTATGCGAAGCGCCTATCTTGCAGTACCCCAACTTTAAACAACCATTCGTGATAACGACCGACGCGTCCGCCGAAGCTATTGGTGCTATCTTGAGTCAAGGACCAATAGGCCGCGACTTGCCAATCGCGTACACGTCGCGACTGTTAAACGCTGCGGAGAAAAACTACTCCACGATCGAGAAGGAGTGTCTGGCGATTGTCTACGCCGTCCATTACTTTCGTCCATACATATACGGTAATCAATTCAAACTCGTTACCGACCATCGACCGTTAGTGTGGATGAATTCGGTCAAGGACCCATCAAGTAGACTCGTACGGTGGAGGCTTAAGTTAGCGGAATTTGACTACGAGATGGTCTATAAAAGTGGAAAAACGAACCTTAATGCGGACGCATTGTCGCGGAATCCCGCTCAAATTTTTCCGCTCTCGTATTCAGAAAACTCGGAGGACGACATCTTCGATGTGCCTCCGGAAACCCGTAAAAAGTATACCACACTAGCGCCTCCTCCTACTCCGGTAACATCAGAACCTGAATTACCGACTCCAGGCACGTCCTTCCGTACCAACACAGCACCACCTCCGCAAATCGCCAGCGACAGCACCGACTTCTATACTCCTGCTCCAAATGAATTTTTCCGACGCGAACCTCTATTTAATTTCAGCCGTGACGCATTATCAACGCGACGAGACAATGTAGTTGTCTTCGTCACGCAATCTGGGCACCCCTATGACACGGGCGCCAAAGATCTAGCAAACGCTGAAAAATTCCTCCTAAACAAAAATCACGTCCTTACCAAAGCCAAAGTCATACAAATCGGAAACGAATTCCAAATCCAGCTTCCAATCATCGAACATTCCACCAGATCAATCAATTTCCAGACCGTAATAGAAACATTCAGATCCTTGTGCGACGTTGTAAACGAATTACAATTACAAACATTTAGTATCGCACAAACCTATCTAGACTCCGTATCCTGGTCCCGAATCCAGAAAATCCTTCAAGACCTGTTTTACGAAACAACTGTCCAGATTACGGTCTGCCAGGGCCTCATTAAAACCCCTTCGGTCGAAGAGCGACTGAAAATAATAAGAGAAAACCACGACTCCCCTGTGGGAGGTCACAAAGGGGTTAATAAAACTTATTCTCGCATCAGACAACAATACTTTTGGCCAAACATGAAAACACAAATACAAGAATACATTGGCAAATGTAAAAGTTGTCAGACAGAGAAACTGGTCCGGGTAAAGACCAGACAGCCTCTCACTTTAACCGACACCCCTGGCAGGGCATTCGATAAGATTTCAATGGACGTAATGGGTCCTCTTCCCGAAACTTCCGACGGTTATACAAGTATCCTCACGATCCAAGATCTCCTCACTAAATACTCAGTCGCAGTTCCTCTCAAAACCACCACCGCAGTAGACATTGCCGAAGCTTTAATAAAAGAATTCATTTGTAAATTCGGATGCCCGAAAGGCATACTCACGGACCAAGGTTCGAACTTTATAAACAGCTTGATTAAAGCCATAGCAATCAAATTCCGTATTAAGCAATACAAGTCCACTGCGTTCCATCCACAGACAAACGGGTCCGTTGAACGATCTCACCACGTCCTGGCCGAATATCTGAAGCATTACATAGAGTCGAGTAACGATTGGGTGAATTGGTTACCGTATGCAATGTTTTCATACAACACCAGTGTGCACGAGGGTACATTATACACCCCACACGAACTAGTGTTCGGCAGGATAGCTAGGACGCCGTCAGCCACTCCTTTTCAGGACAGCTCTGATAACGAAACTTATAGCGACTATCTTATACAACTTCAGGAGAAAATCTCGAAATCTCAGGATTTGGCTAAAGCCAATCTAGACAATGCGAAACGCCGTTCTAAATATTATTATGACCGAAATCTCAATGTCCAAAACTTCGAGGTAGGCCAATGGGTCTATCTTTTAAAAGAGCCGAACAAACATAAGTTCCAGGCACAATACTCTGGACCGTACCGTATCCTCGAAATTTTGGGCAACTGTAATGTTAAGCTAAATGTAAAAGGGCGCCATAAAATTGTTCATACGAACAAAATCAAAATTTGTAAACGAATGCATAGTATGCAGAGTGTGGATGCTAGTGAAAGAAAAGTGCGAAAAACTGAAAATGAAGTCAGTGAGAGCAGTGACATTCAAACGAACGCTGAAAGTGAAAGCGACGAAAGTGCCTGCAATCCGAAGGAAGCCCGCAGTCACGGTCCAATCTCCAAACGTTATCGCCAGGATCAACCAGGCGAAAAACCTCAGATTCCGCAGCATCCAGCCGACAGGACCAAGAGAAGGATCCAGCATCCCGAAATCTACCCAACAGACAAGAGATCTCGGCATGGCCGAGATTCTTTTTCCAAGGGGGGTGGTGTAACGTCAGGCGTACCGCCTGCCACCCTCCGGCGTCCACCTCATCATCCCCAGCATCCGTATCCGGAGCCCCTGCACACGGGCCACCCGCCGACTCGCCGTCCCTACAGAAGGAGACAAAGGTACGAGAGGGAAGAGGGATGCAGCATGCCGCGCCCACGCGCGATCTCCACACACGAGGGGGAGGACTTCACCCCGTATTACGAGGGCGAGGAGCTCTCCGACACGTACTGGGTCGAATCCCCAGCAATCACGAAGCCCTATACGTACTTCTCGTACATGTGGGATTAGAATAAGCACACTACTCACCTATGTACATACACACCAACACACACCTAGATTTAAGTGAATATATGTATATATTTTATTCATGCACGGTTATGTTCCGTGCACTCGCGCGCACACTCGACGCTCGCGGCTCACGCTTAACGCGGGCCGCGCCCCACTCCGAACGGCCGCCCCACCACGAGGGCCGAGCGGCCGCCCTACTCCGACCGTCCGCCCCACCGCGAGGGCCCAGCAACTCGCGCGCCGCGCGACCCGAGGAGGTCGCGGACGCGAGATCCGAGAGTCAGTTCCAATCTCACCTCCGAACGGGAGAGTTGGTATCTCATCTCCGAACTGGAGAGTTCCAATCTCATCTCCGAACTGGAGAGTTCGCATCTCATCTCCGAACCGAGGAGTTCTAATCCAGCATCCGAACGATGCACCTCCGATCCGAGCAATAGGCTCATTCGCAACGAGCAATTAGCTCTAATGCATTCGTCTCTATCCATACTCCCATAGCGGAGTCCATTCGATACTTTATACTATTTCTAATTCTCATTGTAATCGCTAGTCAGTAACTTAGAATTTAGTCAAGTGTATCTAGTATAGTGAAATCATAGAATATAGTTTATTTTTACCAGATTCAAAGTATCTTTATTCGAGTTCAAATACAATTCCTTAATTCTAATCCACGGGTACGCTCGCGATTATTCTAATTCTATATCTCATCTACGATAGTCTTGAGGCTCGACGACTAGAGCGAACCAGCGCTTAGTTGCTCCATCCTCACTTCTACCGTGTACAGAATATCTTGCGCCCAGGTCGATCCCGGTAAGCTAGAGCGAACCAACGCTTAGCCGTGCCGTATTCAACCGAAGTTCAAGTATTCTCGATGAGCCTTGCACCTTCGACAAAGCGTACACGACGCGCGGGGAGGAGAGAGTTCATTCGTCGTCTCGCTCGGGAATACGTGGGTGATGCACCAGAATATTCAATTTCCTACGTTCGAGTCCTGGTTCCTGTGAAGGAGGTTTCCTTCGCCGCACGACCCGTACGAGTCGCCAATCGTCAGGGCCAAACGCCGATACCTGCCAGCCGGAGTCAACCCGCCTGGACGCTTATTCCCGTAGACGTACCTCCGTTCCAGCCGTACGCCGCCGCCATCCCGGTTGCGGATCCAAGGCGTTCCAGGTACCTGGAAAGAGAAATCAGACAGCGGAATCAAGCCTTCGCAAGGTAAGTTTAGTGTTAGTTACCGTTTTATCGAGTCCGAAACGCCAACGAACCCGGTCCGGACGCAATTCGCGTTATTTTCGGGAACGGTTACGACTTTGTGCCACCGTTGCGAGCGCAACCGCACCTCGGGACGTGACAATACGCAGACATCTGCAAACGCTATTTCCTTGCAAGTAAGTGTCGCATTTACATTCATTTGAAGTGTAGACGAGGAATACATAACACTTCGCAAATCATAATGTATGTTACCATGAAACATAGAAATGAGATGCGATATTTCGTTTTAAGAAGCATTAGAACTCCATTGCTTCGATACGTAGACATCTGTAAACGCTATTTCCTTGCAAGGAAGTGTCGCATTCACATTCATTTGAAGTGTAGACGAGGAATACATAACACTTCGCAAATCATATTATATCTTACCATGAAACATAGAAATGAGATGCGATATCGCGTTTTAAGAAGCATTAGAACTCTATTGCTTCGATACGTAGACATCTGCAAACGCTATTTCCTTGCAAGGAAGTGTCGCATTTACATTCATTTGCAGTGTAGACGGGGAATACATAACACTTCGCAAATCGTATTATATCTTACCATGAAACATAGAGATGAGATGCGATATCGCGTTCTAAGAAGCATTAGAACACTATTGCTACGACAGGTAGACATTCGAAAACGCTATTTCCTTGCAAGGAAGTGTCGCATTCACATTCATTTGAAGTGTAGACGAGGAATACGTGACACTTCGCAAATCATATTATATCTTACCATGAAACATAGAAATGAGATGCGATATCGCGTTTTAAGAATCATAAGAACTCTATTGCTACGATACGTAGACATCTGCAAACGCTATTTCCTAGCGAGGAAGTTTCGCATTTACATTCATTTGAAGTGTAGACGAGGAATACATGATACTTCGCAAATCATATTATATCTTACCATGAAACATAGAAATGAGATGCGATATCGCGTTTTAAGAAGCATTAGAAATCTATTGCTACGTTAAATAGACATCTGCAAACGCTATTTCCTAGCGAGGAAGTGTCGCATTCACATTCATTTGAAGTGTAGACGAGGAATACATAACACTTCGCAAATCATATTATATTTTACCATGAAACATAGAGATGAGATGCGATATCGCGTTTTAAGAAGCATTGGAAATCTATTGCTACGATACGTAGACATCTGCAAACGCTATTTCCTAGCGAGGAAGTGTCGCATTCACATTCATTTGAAGTGTAGACGAGGAATACATAACACTTCGCAAATCATATTATATCTTACCATGAAACATAGAAATGAGATGCGATATCGCGTTTTAAGAAGCATTAGAACTCTATTGCTACGATACGTAGACATCTGCAGATGCTATTTCCTATCAGGGAAGTATGGCATTTTCATTCATTTGAAGTGTAGACGAGGAGTACATGACACTTCGCAAATCATATTATATCTTACCATGAAACATAGAAATTGGATGCGATATCGCGTTTTAAGAAGTATTGGAAATCTATTGCTACGATACGTAGACATCTGCAAACGCTATTTCCTAGCGAGGAAGTGTCGCATTCACAATCATTTGAAGTGTAGACGAGGAATACATAATGTAACGTCAGGCGTACCGCCTGCCACCCTCCGACGCCCACCTCATCATCCCCAGCATCCGCATCCGGAGCCCCTGCACACGGGCCACCCGCCGACTCGCCGTCCCTACAGAAGGAGACAAAGATACGAGAGGGAAGAGGGATGCAGCATGCCGCGCCCACGCGCGATCTCTACACACGAGGGGGAGGACTTCACCCCGTATTACGAGGGCGAGGAGCTCTCCGACACATACTGGGTCGAATCCCCAGCGATCACGAAGCCCTATACGTACTTCTCGTACATGTGGGATTAGAATAAGCACACTACTCATACATGTACATACACACCAACACACACCTAGATTTAAGTAAATATATGTATATATTTTATTCATGCACGGTTATGTTCCGTGCACTCGCGCGCACACTCGACGCTCGCGGCTCACGCTTAACGCGGGCCGCGCCCCACTCCGAACGGCCGCCCCACCACGAGGGCCGAGCGGCCGCCCTACTCCGACCGTCCGCCCCACCGCGAGGGCCCAGCGACTCGCGCGCCGCGCGACCCGAGGAGGTCGCGGACGCGAGATCCGAGAGTCAGTTCGCATCTCATCTCCGAACCGAGGAGTTCTAATCCAGCATCCGAACGATGCACCTCCGATCCGAGCAATAGGCTCATTCGCAACGAGCAATTAGCTCTAATGCATTCGTCTCTATCCATACTCCCATAGCGGAGTCCATTCGATACTTTATACTATTTCTAATTCTCATTGTAATCGCTAGTCAGTAACTTAGAATTTAGTCAAGTGTATCTAGTATAGTGAAATCATAGAATATAGTTTATTTTTACCAGATTCAAAGTATCTTTATTCGAGTTCAAATACAATTCCTTAATTCTAATCCACGGGTACGCTCGCGATTATTCTAATTCTATATCTCATCTACGATAGTCTTGAGGCTCGACGACTAGAGCGAACCAGCGCTTAGTTGCTCCATCCTCACTTCTACCGTGTACAGAATATCTTGCGCCCAGGTCGATCCCGGTAAGCTAGAGCGAACCAACGCTTAGCCGTGCCGTATTCAACCGAGGTTCAAGTATTCTCGATGAGCCTTGCACCTCCGACAAAGCGTACACGACGCGCGGGGAGGAGAGAGTTCATTCGTCGTCTCGCTCGGGAATACGTGGGTGATGCACCAGAATATTCAACTTCCTACGTTCGAGTCCTGGTTCCTGTGAAGGAGGTTTCCTTCGCCGCACGACCCGTACGAGTCGCCAATCGTCAGGGCCAAACGCCGATACCTGCCAGCCGGAGTCAACCCGCCTGGACGCTTATTCCCGTAGACGTACCTCCGTTCCAGCCGTACGCCGCCGCCATCCCGGTTGCGGATCCAAGGCGCTCCAGGTACCTGGAAAGAGAAATCAGACAGCGGAATCAAGCCTTCGCAAGGTAAGTTTAGTGTTAGTTACCGTTTTATCGAGTCCGAAACGCCAACGAACCCGGTCCGGACGCAATTCGCGTTATTTTCGGGAACGGTTACGACTTTGTGCCACCGTTGCGAGCGCAACCGCACCTCGGGACGTGACACGAAAGTTATTTTTGGTGACAGCGGTGGGATAGCCACGCGTTTCCTCCGGAAATTCCGCCGAAAGGAACCGCGAAACTAGATATGGCAACCCGGACTCCGACAAAAACGCGCCAGCAGACACAGCGAGCCGCCGCGATGGCCGATTCCGAACGCGAAAAACGCACTAGCAGAACGCTCGACTTCCAAGACGCTATCTCCGAGCCTCTTCCTAGTACCGCGCAACAAAATACTTCCGCGAAAAATACGAAAACGACCGATCCTAGTAATGCCGCGTTGCTCCAGCAAATAGAAATTCTACGTCGTGAAATAGAATCTATCCGCAGAACGCCTGATTTAACGCGCGACGATACCGTTTCTCTGGATATTCCTCGGGGAAATCCGCTTTCCGGACATAATTCGAGCTCCGATTTTAATACAAATAGTTCGCAACACGACGAGCTATCGCTTAAGCAGGCCCTCGAAGCCGTGCCGACATTCGATGGTCAGAACATTCCAATTCTTCAGTTTACCCGAGCGTGTAAACGCGCTTATGAGCTTATCCCTAATGGGTGCGAGCGAACTTTCACACGCCTGCTTAAGGGAAAACTCAAGGGTCGTGCCTACGCCGCGCTAGAAGACGAGCCGTGTTACACAATACTCGAATTAACGGACGTTCTTCGCAGCACTTTTTGCTCCGTAAAATCAGCTCATCATTATCGGGGTGAACTTGCTAATATATTTATGCGCGCGAACGAGCACATTCTAGATTACATCGGTCGAGTAAAAGATCTTAGAACCGCTATAATTGATTGCGAGAGGCTTGCTCGACGAGACACACCGGAATCGCTCGATGACGTAGACGCGCTCACCCTACAATGTTTTAAAGACGGTCTCATTCCGGAAATTCGAATGCAAATGACTATAAGTTCATTCGGTACATTGCGAGAAACGTTCGCTCGAGCGCGGGAGCTCTATCAAATGCACGAACGTGATTGCAACCGGCTAGGTAGATCGCGTGTCGCGCGACCAGAATCGCGCGAAAAACCAGCCGAAATTATTTGCCGAAAATGCAATAATATCGGACATTACGCGACCGAGTGTCGGCTCAGACCGCCATCGCCGTACCGACCGCAGGAATACTTGCGATCCAGGGACGTACCGCCTCCTACTCGAGGCCCCGCGTACGAACAACCGAGACAAATCGTAGCCAGGGACGCGCCCAAATTTTGTCGCTATTGCAAGACCCAGGGGCACGAAATAGGCGAGTGCCGCAAAAGACAGTACAACAACGCGGTAAACAAGAATTCGGGAAACGACAATGGCCTCCGCACCCGCCGCGAGACAGGTGGCGAGGCCGCGCACCAAGTCCGTCCTCTCGCCGCGAACAACTCCAACGCGGAAATCGACGAAACGCCGCGATAAACATAACCGGAAAAACTAGCACGCCAAACGTAATTTTAAAATCCGATCTTCTAATTTCACCAACTCGCTTCATGGTGGACACTGGGGCGGAAATAAATATTATAAAACGTTCGGCTCTAAAAGCATCCGCGCGAATCGATAAGTCCGAGATCGTAATAATAACAGGGGTAACCGATGGCAAAACCGCAACCTTAGGGACGGTGAATCTTGTCATTTTCGGTCGCGTCGTCCCTTTTAATGTGGTCGAGGATGATTTTCCCCTTAAACCAAGCGGGATCCTCGGCTCCGGGTTCTGTATGGACGCAGAAATCTCTTTTCCAAATAAAATAATCAAATGGAATGTTAAGAGAATTCCTTTCGAAGACGATATCGAAACACTCGAGGAACCGTCACCGGACTCGAAAATAAAGCCTCTCCTATCGCCGAAACGTAAACAAGCGCCGCGCACGGAATCTATTCCCCCTCCGCCGCCGCGCCCGCCGCGTAAATCATCGCCTCCGCTGAAACGCGATGCAGCAACGAAATCGAAGCTTCGAACGCAAGACAAAGCAGCTTCTCCGAAGTCAGGAGACCGTATCTCCATTCCGCCGAGATCAAATATCGGTATCAAGGTCCGCGTAGTTAATTCGAACCTCGCGGAAGGTATAATTCCCCGTATCGATCTTGCGCCGGGTATATTTTTCGGAAACGCTCTCGTCAGAGTAATTCGGGGCAAAGCGGTAACTCGAATAATTAATTCATCCGACCGCGCCGTCGAAATCGCGTTACCAGAAATCGTACTTGAGCCCGCGCAAATCATGACTCCCCTCCACGAGGAGGATAGTCCGTCGCTGTATCCGGTTTTTTCTAAATCTACTAAATCTAACGTATCCGCCGTACCGATCGGCTCATCCCAAAAAGGGAAAACTTCTATTTCTTTCTCGAGTCAGACACCATACTCGACAATCGAAACTCCTCCTTCGCGTTGCAAAATCGCGAATGTTCAACAGATCTCTTATGCTCAGGCGGTTAAAAATAATGTACAACAGGCGCCGTTAAAACAGACATCGAAATCCGCCAATCCTTCGAAATCTCGCCTAGATCGAATTCTTAGTCTCCTCCGTCTCGACCACCTCAACGCAGAGGAAAGAGAGCACGTCGTCCGTCTCGTTCAAAGCACGCAGGAGCTTTTTCACATTGAGGGGGATAAATTAGGGCATACGTCAGCAACCACGCACAAGATTCCAACCGTCGACGACCGCCCCGTCAATGTGAAACAATACCGATTCCCACCAGCTCATAAGGAGGAGATTCGACGACAAGTCGACAAATTTTTACAAAATGGTGTCATCTCTCCGTCAAAATCACCATATAATTCGCCATTGTGGGTTGTCCCAAAGAAACCGGACTCCTTGGGCAACAAGCAATGGCGCGTCGTCATCGACTACCGCGCACTCAATGAGAAATCTGTCGCCGATGCCTATCCCCTCCCTTGCATTACCGAGATACTTGATCAGCTCGGGAGTGCGAAGTATTTTAGTACATTCGATCTCGCGAGCGGATTTCACCAGATCCCAATGGAGCCCGCCGATGCTCCCAAAACCGCTTTTTCGACGCCTCACGGGCATTATGAATTTAAAAGAATGCCATTCGGATTAAAAAATGCGCCAGCGACGTTCCAACGACTTATGGACAATGTCCTGTCCGGTCTCCAGGGGAACGAAATTTTCGTCTATTTGGACGACATTGTTATCTACGCTAGCTCTCTTCAAGAACATCGACTTAAATTCGATAAATTAACTCAACGGCTCAAAGAAGCTAATTTAGTATTGCAGCCGGATAAGTGCGAATTCTTGAGGAGAGAAGTAAGCTATTTGGGTCATATTATCAGTGAGCACGGTGTAAAACCTGACCCTGCGAAAATTAGCGCCGTCAAAAATTTTCAGCGCCCGCGCAACGCGAAACAGATCAAACAATTCCTCGGGCTCGCGGGATACTACAGGCGGTTCATCGCAAATTTTTCCAATATTGCTAAGCCTCTAACGAATTTGTTAAAAAAGGACGCGCCCTTTGTATGGCGTAACGAGCATGAGAATTCATTCGTCAAACTCCGAGATTGCCTATGCGAAGCGCCTATCTTGCAGTACCCCAACTTTAAACAACCATTCGTGATAACGACCGACGCGTCCGCCGAAGCTATTGGTGCTATCTTGAGTCAAGGACCAATAGGCCGCGACTTGCCAATCGCGTACACGTCGCGACTGTTAAACGCTGCGGAGAAAAACTACTCCACGATCGAGAAGGAGTGTCTGGCGATTGTCTACGCCGTCCATTACTTTCGTCCATACATATACGGTAATCAATTCAAACTCGTTACCGACCATCGACCGTTAGTGTGGATGAATTCGGTCAAGGACCCGTCAAGTAGACTCGTACGGTGGAGGCTTAAGTTAGCAGAATTTGACTACGAGATGGTCTATAAAAGTGGAAAAACGAACCTTAATGCGGACGCATTGTCGCGGAATCCCGCTCAAATTTTTCCGCTCTCGTATTCAGAAAACTCGGAGGACGACATCTTCGATGTGCCTCCGGAAACCCGTAAAAAGTATACCACACTAGCGCCTCCTCCTACTCCGGTAACATCAGAACCTGAATTACCGACTCCAGGCACGTCCTTCCGTACCAACACAGCACCACCTCCGCAAGTCGCCAGCGACAGCACCGACTTCTATACTCCTGCTCCAAATGAATTTTTCCGACGCGAACCTCTATTTAATTTCAGCCGTGACGCATTATCAACGCGACGAGACAATGTAGTTGTCTTCGTCACGCAATCTGGGCACCCCTATGACACGGGCGCCAAAGATCTAGCAAACGCTGAAAAATTCCTCCTAAACAAAAATCACGTCCTTACCAAAGCCAAAGTCATACAAATCGGAAACGAATTCCAAATCCAGCTTCCAATCATCGAACATTCCACCAGATCAATCAATTTCCAGACCGTAATAGAAACATTCAGATCCTTGTGCGACGTTGTAAACGAATTACAATTACAAACATTTAGTATCGCACAAACCTATCTAGACTCCGTATCCTGGTCCCGAATCCAGAAAATCCTTCAAGACCTGTTTTACGAAACAACTGTCCAGATTACGGTCTGCCAGGGCCTCATTAAAACCCCTTCGGTCGAAGAGCGACTGAAAATAATAAGAGAAAACCACGACTCCCCTGTGGGAGGTCACAAAGGGGTTAATAAAACTTATTCTCGCATCAGACAACAATACTTTTGGCCAAACATGAAAACACAAATACAAGAATATATTGGCAAATGTAAAAGTTGTCAGACAGAGAAACTGGTCCGGGTAAAGACCAGACAGCCTCTCACTTTAACCGACACCCCTGGCAGGGCATTCGATAAGATTTCAATGGACGTAATGGGTCCTCTTCCCGAAACTTCCGACGGTTATACGAGTATCCTCACGATCCAAGATCTCCTCACTAAATACTCAGTCGCAGTTCCTCTCAAAACCACCACCGCAGTAGACATTGCCGAAGCTTTAATAAAAGAATTCATTTGTAAGTTCGGATGCCCGAAAGGCATACTCACGGACCAAGGTTCGAACTTTATAAATAGCTTGATTAAAGCCATAGCAATCAAATTCCGTATTAAGCAATACAAGTCCACTGCGTTCCATCCACAAACAAACGGGTCCGTTGAACGATCTCACCACGTCCTGGCCGAATATCTGAAGCATTACATAGAGTCGAGTAACGATTGGGTGAATTGGTTACCGTATGCAATGTTTTCATACAACACCAGTGTGCACGAGGGTACATTATACACCCCACACGAACTAGTGTTCGGCAGGATAGCTAGGACGCCGTCAGCCACTCCTTTTCAGGACAGCTCTGATAACGAAACTTATAGCGACTATCTTATACAACTTCAGGAGAAAATCTCGAAATCTCAGGATTTGGCTAAAGCCAATCTAGACAATGCGAAACGCCGTTCTAAATATTATTATGACCGAAATCTCAATGTCCAAAACTTCGAGGTAGGCCAATGGGTCTATCTTTTAAAAGAGCCGAACAAACATAAGTTCCAGGCACAGTATTCTGGACCGTACCGTATCCTCGAAATTTTGGGCAACTGTAATGTTAAGCTAAATGTAAAAGGGCGCCATAAAATTGTTCATACGAACAAAATCAAAATTTGTAAACGAATGCATAGTATGCAGAGTGTGGACGCTAGTGAAAGAAAAGTGCGAAAAACTGAAAATGAAGTCAGTGAGAGCAGTGACATTCAAACGAACGCTGAAAGTGAAAGCGACGAAAGTGCCTGCAATCCGAAGGAAGCCCGCAGTCACGGTCCAATCTCCAAACGTTATCGCCAGGATCAACCAGGCGAAAAACCTCAGATTCCGCAGCATCCAGCCGACAGGACCAAGAGAAGGATCCAGCATCCCGAAATCTACCCAACAGACAAGAGATCTCGGCATGGCCGAGATTCTTTTTCCAAGGGGGGTGGTGTAACGTCAGGCGTACCGCCTGCCACCCTCCGACGCCCACCTCATCATCCCCAGCATCCGCATCCGGAGCCCCTGCACACGGGCCACCCGCCGACTCGCCGTCCCTACAGAAGGAGACAAAGATACGAGAGGGAAGAGGGATGCAGCATGCCGCGCCCACGCGCGATCTCTACACACGAGGGGGAGGACTTCACCCCGTATTACGAGGGCGAGGAGCTCTCCGACACATACTGGGTCGAATCCCCAGCGATCACGAAGCCCTATACGTACTTCTCGTACATGTGGGATTAGAATAAGCACACTACTCATACATGTACATACACACCAACACACACCTAGATTTAAGTAAATATATGTATATATTTTATTCATGCACGGTTATGTTCCGTGCACTCGCGCGCACACTCGACGCTCGCGGCTCACGCTTAACGCGGGCCGCGCCCCACTCCGAACGGCCGCCCCACCACGAGGGCCGAGCGGCCGCCCTACTCCGACCGTCCGCCCCACCGCGAGGGCCCAGCGACTCGCGCGCCGCGCGACCCGAGGAGGTCGCGGACGCGAGATCCGAGAGTCAGTTCGCATCTCATCTCCGAACCGAGGAGTTCTAATCCAGCATCCGAACGATGCACCTCCGATCCGAGCAATAGGCTCATTCGCAACGAGCAATTAGCTCTAATGCATTCGTCTCTATCCATACTCCCATAGCGGAGTCCATTCGATACTTTATACTATTTCTAATTCTCATTGTAATCGCTAGTCAGTAACTTAGAATTTAGTCAAGTGTATCTAGTATAGTGAAATCATAGAATATAGTTTATTTTTACCAGATTCAAAGTATCTTTATTCGAGTTCAAATACAATTCCTTAATTCTAATCCACGGGTACGCTCGCGATTATTCTAATTCTATATCTCATCTACGATAGTCTTGAGGCTCGACGACTAGAGCGAACCAGCGCTTAGTTGCTCCATCCTCACTTCTACCGTGTACAGAATATCTTGCGCCCAGGTCGATCCCGGTAAGCTAGAGCGAACCAACGCTTAGCCGTGCCGTATTCAACCGAGGTTCAAGTATTCTCGATGAGCCTTGCACCTCCGACAAAGCGTACACGACGCGCGGGGAGGAGAGAGTTCATTCGTCGTCTCGCTCGGGAATACGTGGGTGATGCACCAGAATATTCAACTTCCTACGTTCGAGTCCTGGTTCCTGTGAAGGAGGTTTCCTTCGCCGCACGACCCGTACGAGTCGCCAATCGTCAGGGCCAAACGCCGATACCTGCCAGCCGGAGTCAACCCGCCTGGACGCTTATTCCCGTAGACGTACCTCCGTTCCAGCCGTACGCCGCCGCCATCCCGGTTGCGGATCCAAGGCGCTCCAGGTACCTGGAAAGAGAAATCAGACAGCGGAATCAAGCCTTCGCAAGGTAAGTTTAGTGTTAGTTACCGTTTTATCGAGTCCGAAACGCCAACGAACCCGGTCCGGACGCAATTCGCGTTATTTTCGGGAACGGTTACGACTTTGTGCCACCGTTGCGAGCGCAACCGCACCTCGGGACGTGACAATAACACTTCGCAAATCATATTATATTTTACCATGAAACATAGAAATGAGATGCGATATCGCGTTTTAAGAAGCATTAGAACACTATTGCTACGATACCTATTCATCTGCAGACGCTATTTCCTAGCAAGGAAGTGTCGCATTTACATTCATTTGAAGTGTAGACGAGGAATACATGACACTTCGCAAATCATATTATATCTTACCATGAAACATAGAAATGAGATGCGATATCGCGTTTTAAGAAGCATTAGAACTCTATTGCTACGATACCTAGACATCTGCAGACGCTATTTCCTAGCAAGGAAGTGTCGCATTTACATTCATTTGAAGTGTAGACGAGGAATACATGACACTTCGCAAATCATATTATATCTTACCATGAAACATAGAAATGAGATGCCATATCGCGTTTTAAGAAGCATTAGAAATCTATTGCTACGATACGTAGACATCTGCAAACGCTATTTCCTAGCGAGGAAGTGTCGCATTTACATTCATTTGAAGTGTAGACGAGGAATGCATGATACTTCGCAAATCATATTATATCTTACCATGTGTAACGTCAGGCGTACCGCCTGCCACCCTCCGACGCCCACCTCATCACCCCCAGCATCCGCATCCGGAGCCCCTGCACACGGGCCACCCGCCGACTCGCCGTCCCTACAGAAGGAGACAAAGATACGAGAGGGAAGAGGGATGCAGCATGCCGCGCCCACGCGCGATCTCCACACACGAGGGGGAGGACTTCACCCCGTATTACGAGGGCGAGGAGCTCTCCGACACATACTGGGTCGAATCCCCAGCGATCACGAAGCCCTATACGTACTTCTCGTACATGTGGGATTAGAATAAGCACACTACTCATACATGTACATACACACCAACACACACCTAGATTTAAGTAAATATAGGTATATATTTTATTCATGCACGGTTATGTTCCGTGCACTCGCGCGCACACTCGACGCTCGCGGCTCACGCTTAACGCGGGCCGCGCCCCACTCCGAACGGCCGCCCCACCACGAGGGCCGAGCGGCCGCCCTACTCCGACCGTCCGCCCCACCGCGAGGGCCCAGCGACTCGCGCGCCGCGCGACCCGAGGAGGTCGCGGACGCGAGATCCGAGAGTCAGTTCGCATCTCATCTCCGAACCGAGGAGTTCTAATCCAGCATCCGAACGATGCACCTCCGATCCGAGCAATAGGCTCATTCGCAACGAGCAATTAGCTCTAATGCATTCGTCTCTATCCATACTCCCATAGCGGAGTCCATTCGATACTTAACTATTTCTATATCTCATTGTAACCGCTAGTCAGTAACTTAGAATTTAGTCAAGTGTATCTAGTATAGCGAAATCATAGAATATAGTTTATTTTTACCAGATTCAAAGTATCTTTATTCAAGTTCAAATACAATTCCTTAATTCTACTCCACGGGTACGCTCGCGATTATTCTATTTCTATATCTCATCTGCGATAGTCTTGAGGCTCGACGACTAGAGCGAACCAGCGCTTAGTTGCTCCATCCTCACTTCTACCGTGTACAGAATATCTTGCGCCCAGGTTGATCCCGGTAAGCTAGAGCGAACCAACGCTTAGCCGCGCCGTACTCGACCGAAGTTCAAGTATTCTCGACGAGCCTTGCACCTCCGACAAAGCGTACACGACGCGCGGGGAGGAGAGAGTTTATTCGTCGTCTCGCTCGGGAATACGTGGGTGATGCACCAGAATATTCAATTTCCTACGTTCGAGCCCTGGTTCCTGTGAAGGAGGTTTCCTTCGCCGCACGACCCGTACCTCCGTTCCAGCCGTACGCCGCCGCCATCCCGGCAGCGGATCCAAGGCGCTCCAGGTACCTGGAAAGAGAAATCAGACAGCGGAACCAAGCCTTCGCAAGGTAAGTTTAGTGTTAGTTACCGTTTTATCGAGTCCGAAAAGCCAACGAACCCGGTCCGGACGCAATTCGCGTTATTTTCGGGAACGGTTACGACTTTGTGCCACCGTTGCGAGCGCAACCGCACCTCGGGACGTGACACGAAAGTTATTTTTGGTGACAGCGGTGGGATAGCCACGCGTTTCCTCCGGAAATTCCGCCGAAAGGAACCGCGAAACTAGATATGGCAACCCGGACTCCGACAAAAACGCGCCAGCAGACACAGCGAGCCGCCGCGATGGCCGATTCCGAACGCGAAAAACGCACTAGCAGAACGCTTGATTTCCAAGACGCTATCGCCGAGCCTCTTCCTAGTACCGCGCAACAAAATACTTCCGCGAAAAATACGAAAGCGACCGATCCTAGTAATGCCGCGTTGCTCCAGCAAATAGAAATTCTACGTCGTGAATTAGAATCTATCCGCAGAACGCCTGATTTAACGCGCGACGATACCGTTTCTCTGGATATTCCTCGGGGAAATCCGCTTTCCGGACATAATTCGAGCTCCGATTTCAATACAAATAGTTCGCAACACGACGAGCTATCGCTTAAGCAGGCCCTCGAAGCCGTGCCGACATTCGATGGTCAGAACATTCCCATTCTTCAGTTTACCCGAGCGTGTAAACGCGCTTATGAGCTTATCCCTAATGGGTGCGAGCGAACTTTCACACGCCTGCTTAAGGGAAAACTCAAGGGTCGTGCCTACGCCGCGCTAGAAGACGAGCCATGTTACACAATACTCGAATTAACGGACGTTCTTCGCAGCACATTTTGCTCCGTAAAATCAGCTCATCATTATCGGGGTGAACTTGCTAATATATTTATGCGCGCGAACGAGCACATTCTAGATTACATCGGTCGAGTAAAAGATCTTAGAACCGCTATAATTGATTGCGAGAGGCTTGCTCGACGAGACACACCGGAATCGCTCGATGACGTAGACGCGCTCACCCTACAATGTTTTAAAGACGGTCTCATTCCGGAAATTCGAATGCAAATGACTATAAGTTCATTCGGTACATTGCGAGAAACGTTCGCTCGAGCGCGGGAGCTCTATCAAATGCACGAACGTGATTGCAACCGGCTAGGTAGATCGCGTGTCGCGCGACCAGAATCGCGCGAAAAACCAGCCGAAATTATTTGCCGAAAATGCAATAATATCGGACATTACGCGACCGAGTGTCGGCTCAGACCGCCATCGCCGTACCGACCGCAGGAATACTTGCGATCCAGGGACGTACCGCCTCCTACTCGAGGCCCCGCGTACGAACAACCGAGACAAATCGTAGCCAGGGACGCGCCCAAATTTTGTCGCTATTGCAAGACCCAGGGGCACGAAATAGGCGAGTGCCGCAAAAGACAGTACAACAACGCGGTAAACAAGAATTCGGGAAACGACAATGGCCTCCGCACCCGCCGCGAGACAGGTGGCGAGGCCGCGCACCAAGTCCGTCCTCTCGCCGCGAACAACTCCAACGCGGAAATCGACGAAACGCCGCGATAAACATAACCGGAAAAACTAGCACGCCAAACGTAATTTTAAAATCCGATCTTCTAATTTCACCAACTCGCTTCATGGTGGACACTGGGGCGGAAATAAATATTATAAAACGTTCGGCTCTAAAAGCATCCGCGCGAATCGATAAGTCCGAGATCGTAATAATAACAGGGGTAACCGATGGCAAAACCGCAACCTTAGGGACGGTGAATCTTGTCATTTTCGGTCGCGTCGTCCCTTTTAATGTGGTCGAGGATGATTTTCCCCTTAAACCAAGCGGGATCCTCGGCTCCGGGTTCTGTATGGACGCAGAAATCTCTTTTCCAAATAAAATAATCAAATGGAATGGTAAGAGAATTCCTTTCGAAGACGATATCGAAACACTCGAGGAACCGTCACCGGACTCGAAAATAAAGCCTCTCCTATCGCCGAAACGTAAACAAGCGCCGCGCACGGAATCTATTCCCCCTCCGCCGCCGCGCCCGCCGCGTAAATCATCGCCTCCGCTGAAACGCGATGCAGCAACGAAATCGAAGCTTCGAACGCAAGACAAAGCAGCTTCTCCGAAGTCAGGAGACCGTATCTCCATTCCGCCGAGATCAAATATCGGTATCAAGGTCCGCGTAGTTAATTCGAACCTCGCGGAAGGTATAATTCCCCGTATCGATCTTGCGCCGGGTATATTTTTCGGAAACGCTCTCGTCAGAGTAATTCGGGGCAAAGCGGTAACTCGAATAATTAATTCATCCGACCGCGCCGTCGAAATCGCGTTACCAGAAATCGTACTTGAGCCCGCGCAAATCATGACTCCCCTCCACGAGGAGGATAGTCCGTCGCTGTATCCGGTTTTTCTAAATCTACTAAATCTAACGTATCCGCCGTACCGATCGGCTCATCCCAAAAAGGGAAAACTTCTATTTCTTTCTCGAGTCAGACACCATATTCGACACTCGAAACTCCTCCTTCGCGTTGCAAAATCGCGAATACTCAGCAAATCTCCTATGCTCAGGCGGTTAAAAATAATATACAACAGGCGCCGTTAAAACAGACATCGAAATCCGCCAATCCTTCGAAATCTCGCCTAGATCGAATTCTTAGTCTCCTCCGTCTCGACCACCTCAACGCAGAGGAAAGAGAGCACGTCGTCCGTCTCGTTCAAAGCACGCAGGAGCTTTTTCACATTGAGGGGGATAAATTAGGGCATACGTCAGCAACCACGCACAAGATTCCAACCGTCGACGACCGCCCCGTCAATGTGAAACAATACCGTTTCCCACCAGCTCATAAGGAGGAGATTCGACGACAAGTCGACAAATTTTTACAAAATGGTGTCATCTCTCCGTCAAAATCACCATATAATTCGCCATTGTGGGTTGTCCCAAAGAAACCGGACTCCTTGGGCAACAAGCAATGGCGCGTCGTCATCGACTACCGCGCACTCAATGAGAAATCTGTCGCCGATGCCTATCCCCTCCCTTGCATTACCGAGATACTTGATCAGCTCGGGAGTGCGAAGTATTTTAGTACATTCGATCTCGCGAGCGGATTTCACCAGATCCCAATGGAGCCCGCCGATGCTCCTAAAACTGCTTTTTCGACGCCTCACGGGCATTATGAATTTAAAAGAATGCCATTCGGATTAAAAAATGCGCCAGCGACGTTCCAACGACTTATGGACAATGTCCTGTCCGGTCTCCAGGGGAACGAAATTTTCGTCTATTTGGACGACATTGTTATCTACGCTAGCTCTCTTCAAGAACATCGACTTAAATTCGATAAATTAACTCAACGGCTCAAAGAAGCTAATTTAGTATTGCAGCCGGATAAGTGCGAATTCTTGAGGAGAGAAGTAAGCTATTTGGGTCATATTATCAGTGAGCACGGTGTAAAACCTGACCCTGCGAAAATTAGCGCCGTCAAAAATTTTCCGCGCCCGCGCAACGCGAAACAGATCAAACAATTCCTCGGGCTCGCGGGATACTACAGGCGGTTCATCGCAAATTTTTCCAATATTGCTAAGCCTCTAACGAATTTGTTAAAAAAGGACGCGCCCTTTGTATGGCGTAACGAGCATGAGAATTCATTCGTCAAACTCCGAGATTGCCTATGCGAAGCGCCTATCTTGCAGTACCCCAACTTTAAACAACCATTCGTGATAACGACCGACGCGTCCGCCGAAGCTATTGGTGCTATCTTGAGTCAAGGACCAATAGGCCGCGACTTGCCAATCGCGTACACGTCGCGACTGTTAAACGCTGCGGAGAAAAACTACTCCACGATCGAGAAGGAGTGTCTGGCGATTGTCTACGCCGTCCATTACTTTCGTCCATACATATACGGTAATCAATTCAAACTCGTTACCGACCATCGACCGTTAGTGTGGATGAATTCGGTCAAGGACCCGTCAAGTAGACTCGTACGGTGGAAGCTTAAGTTAGCGGAATTTGACTACGAGATGGTCTATAAAAGTGGAAAAACGAACCTTAATGCGGACGCATTGTCGCGGAATCCCGCTCAAATTTTTCCGCTCTCGTATTCAGAAAACTCGGAGGACGACATCTTCGATGTGCCTCCGGAAACCCGTAAAAAGTATACCACACTAGCGCCTCCTCCTACTCCGGTAACATCAGAACCTGAATTACCGACTCCAGGCACGTCCTTCCGTACCAACACAGCACCACCTCCGCAAGTCGCCAGCGACAGCACCGACTTCTATACTCCTGCTCCAAATGAATTTTTCCGACGCGAACCTCTATTTAATTTCAGCCGTGACGCATTATCAACGCGACGAGACAATGTAGTTGTCTTCGTCACGCAATCTGGGCACCCCTATGACACGGGCGCCAAAGATCTAGCAAACGCTGAAAAATTCCTCCTAAACAAAAATCACGTCCTTACCAAAGCCAAAGTCATACAAATCGGAAACGAATTCCAAATCCAGCTTCCAATCATCGAACATTCCACCAGATCAATCAATTTCCAGACCGTAATAGAAACATTCAGATCCTTGTGCGACGTTGTAAACGAATTACAATTACAAACATTTAGTATCGCACAAACCTATCTAGACTCCGTATCCTGGTCCCGAATCCAGAAAATCCTTCAAGACCTGTTTTACGAAACAACTGTCCAGATTACGGTCTGCCAGGGCCTCATTAAAACCCCTTCGGTCGAAGAGCGACTGAAAATGATAAGAGAAAACCACGACTCCCCTGTGGGAGGTCACAAAGGGGTTAATAAAACTTATTCTCGCATCAGACAACAATACTTTTGGCCAAACATGAAAACACAAATACAAGAATATATTGGCAAATGTAAAAGTTGTCAGACAGAGAAACTGGTCCGGGTAAAGACCAGACAGCCTCTCACTTTAACCGACACCCCTGGCAGGGCATTCGATAAGATTTCAATGGACGTAATGGGTCCTCTTCCCGAAACTTCCGACGGTTATACGAGTATCCTCACGATCCAAGATCTCCTCACTAAATACTCAGTCGCAGTTCCTCTCAAAACCACCACCGCAGTAGACATTGCCGAAGCTTTAATAAAAGAATTCATTTGTAAGTTCGGATGCCCGAAAGGCATACTCACGGACCAAGGTTCGAACTTTATAAATAGCTTGATTAAAGCCATAGCAATCAAATTCCGTATTAAGCAATACAAGTCCACTGCGTTCCATCCACAAACAAACGGGTCCGTTGAACGATCTCACCACGTCCTGGCCGAATATCTGAAGCATTACATAGAGTCGAGTAACGATTGGGTGAATTGGTTACCGTATGCAATGTTTTCATACAACACCAGTGTGCACGAGGGTACATTATACACCCCACACGAACTAGTGTTCGGCAGGATAGCTAGGACGCCGTCAGCCACTCCTTTTCAGGACAGCTCTGATAACGAAACTTATAGCGACTATCTTATACAACTTCAGGAGAAAATCTCGAAATCTCAGGATTTGGCTAAAGCCAATCTAGACAATGCGAAACGCCGTTCTAAATATTATTATGACCGAAATCTCAATGTCCAAAACTTCGAGGTAGGCCAATGGGTCTATCTTTTAAAAGAGCCGAACAAACATAAGTTCCAGGCACAATACTCTGGACCGTACCGTATCCTCGAAATTTTGGGCAACTGTAATGTTAAGCTAAATGTAAAAGGGCGCCATAAAATTGTTCATACGAACAAAATCAAAATTTGTAAACGAATGCATAGTATGCAGAGTGTGGATGCTAGTGAAAGAAAAGTGCGAAAAACTGAAAATGAAGTCAGTGAGAGCAGTGACATTCAAACGAACGCTGAAAGTGAAAGCGACGAAAGTGCCTGCAATCCGAAGGAAGCCCGCAGTCACGGTCCAATCTCCAAACGTTATCGCCAGGATCAACCAGGCGAAAAACCTCAGATTCCGCAGCATCCAGCCGACAGGACCAATAGAAGGATCCAGCATCCCGAAATCTACCCAACAGACAAGAGATCTCGGCATGGCCGAGATTCTTTTTCCAAGGGGGGTGGTGTAACGTCAGGCGTACCGCCTGCCACCCTCCGGCGTCCACCTCATCATCCCCAGCATCCGTATCCGGAGCCCCTGCACACGGGCCACCCGCCGACTCGCCGTCACTACAGAAGGAGACAAAGGTACGAGAGGGAAGAGGGATGCAGCATGCCGCGCCCACGCGCGATCTCCACGCACGAGGGGGAGGACTTCACCCCGTATTACGAGGGCGAGGAGCTCTCCGACACATACTGGGTCGAATCCCCAGCGATCACGAAGCCCTATACGTACTTCTCGTACATGTGGGATTAGAATAAGCACACTACTCACCTATGTACATACACACCAACACACACCCAGATTTAAGTAAATATATGTATATATTTTATTCATGCACGGTTATGTTCCGTGCACTCGCGCGCACACTCGACGCTCGCGGCTCACGCTTAACGCGGGCCGCGCCCCACTCCGAACGGCCGCCCCACCACGAGGGCCGAGCGGCCGCCCTACTCCGACCGTCCGCCCCACCGCGAGGGCCCAGCGACTCGCGCGCCGCGCGAACCGAGGAGGTCGCGGACGCGAGATCCGAGAGTTCAGTTCGCGTCTCATCTCCGAACCGGAGAGTTCGCGTCTCATCTCCGAACCGGAGAGTTCCAATCTCATCTCCGAACTGGAGAGTTGCTAACTCATCTCCGAACCGAGGAGTTCTAATCCAGCATCCGAACGATGCACTTCCGATCCGAGCAATAGGCTCATTCGCAACGAGCAATTAGCTCTAATGCATTCGTCTCTATCCATACTCCCATAGCGGAGTCCATTCGATACTTTATACTATTTCTAATTCTCATTGTAATCGCTAGTCAGTAACTTAGAACTTAGTCAAGTGTATTTAGTATAGTGAAATCATAGAATATAGTTTATTTTTACCAGATTCAAAGTATCTTTATTCGAGTCCAAATACAATTCCTTAATTCTACTCCACGGGTACGCTCGCGATTATTCTATTTCTATATCTCATCTGCGATAGTCTTGAGGCTCGACGACTAGAGCGAACCAGCGCTTAGTTGCTCCATCCTCACTTCTACCGTATACAGAATATCTTGCGCCCAGGTTGATCCCGGTAAGCTAGAGCGAACCAACGCTTAGCCGCGCCGTACTCGACCGAAGTTCAAGTATTCTCGACGAGCCTTGCACCTCCGACAAAGCGTACACGACGCGCGGGGAGGAGAGAGTTTATTCGTCGTCTCGCTCGGGAATACGTGGGTGATGCACCAGAATATTCAATATCCTGCGTTCGAGTCCTGGTACCTGTGAAGGAGGTTTCCTTCGCCGCACGACCCGTACCTCCGTTCCAGCCGAACGCCGCCGCCATCCCGGTTGCGGATCCAAGGCGCTCCAGGTACCTAGAAAGAGAAATCAGACAGCGGAATCAAGCCTTCGCAAGGTAAGTTTAGTGTTAATTACCGTTTTATCGAGTCCGAAACGCCAACGAACCCGGTCCGGACGCAATTCGCGTTATTTTCGGGAACGGTTACGACTTTGTGCCACCGTTGCGAGCGCAACCGCACCTCGGGACGTGACAATACATAACACTTCGCAAATCATAATATATCTTACCATGAAACATGAAATGAGATGCGATATCGCGTTTTAAGAAGCATTTGAACCCTATTGCTTCGATACGTAGACATCTGCAAACGCTATTTCCTTGCAAGGAAGTGTCGCATTTACATTCATTTGAAGTGTAGACGAGGAATACATAACACTTCGCAAAACGTATTATATCTTACCATGATACATAGAGATGAGATGCGATATCGAGTTTTAAGAAGCATTAGAACACTATTGCTACGATAGGTAGACATTCGCAAACGCTATTTCCTTGCAAGGAAGTGTCGCATTTACATTCATTTGAAGTGTAGACGAGGAATACATAACACTTCGTAAATCATAATATATCTTACCATGAAACATAGAAATGAGATGCGATATCGCGTTTTAAGAATCATAAGAACTCTACTGCTACGATACGTAGACATCTGCAAGCGCAATTTCCTTGCAAGGAAGTGTCGCATTTACATTCATTTGAAGTGTAGACGAGGAATACATAACACTTCGCAAATCATATTATATCTTACCATTAAACATAGAAATGAGATGCGATATCGCGTTTTAAGAAGCATTAGAACTCTATTGCTACGATAGGTAGACATCTGCAAACGCTATTTCCTTACAAGGAAGTGTCGCATTTACATTCATTTGAAGTGTAGACGAGGAATACATAACACTTCGCAAATCATATTATACCTTACCATGAAATATAGAAATCAGATGCGATATCGCGTTTTAAGAAGCATTTGAACTCTATTGCTTCGATACGTAGACATCTGCAAACGCTATTTCCCTGCAAGGAAGTGTCGCATTTACATTCATTTAAAGTGTAGACGAGGAATACATAACACTTCGCAAATCATATTATATCTTACCATGAAACATAGAGATGAGACGCGATATCGCGTTTTAAGAAGCATTAGAACACTATTGCTATGATAGGTAGACATTCGCAAACGCTATTTCCTTGCAAGGAAGTGTCGCATTTACATTCATTTCAATCGTAGACGAGGAATGCATAACACATCGCAATTAATATTATATCTTACCATGAAACATAGAATGAGATGCGATATCGCGTTTTAAGAATCATAAGAAATCTATTGCTACGATACGTAGACATCTGCAGACGCTATTTCCTTGCAAGGAAGTGTCGCATTTACATTCATTTGAAGTGTAGACGAGGAATACACAACACTTCGCAAATCATATTATATCTTACCATGAAACATCGAAATGAGATGCGATATCGCGTTTTAAGAAGCATTTGAACTCTATTGCTTCGATACGTAGACATCTGCAAACGCTATTTCCCTGCAAGGAAGTGTCGCATTTACATTCATTTGAAGTGTAGACGAGGAATACATAACACTTCGCAAATCATAATATATCTTACCATGAAACATAGGAATGAGATGCGATATCGCGTTTTAAGAAGCATTAGAACACTATTGCTACGATAGGTAGACATTCGCAAACGCTATTTCCTTGCAAGGAAGTGTCGCATTTACATTCATTTCAATCGTAGACGAGGAATGCATAACACTTCGCAATGAATATTATATCTTACCATGAAACATAGAAATGAGATGCGATATCGCGTTTTAAGAATCATAAGAAATCTATTGCTACGATACGTAGACATCTGCAAACGCTATTTCCTTGCAAGGAAGTGTCGCATTTACATTCATTTGAAGTGTAGACGAGGAATACACAACACTTCGCAAATCATATTATATCTTACCATGAAACATAGAAATGAGATGCGATATCGCGTTTTAGGAAGCATTTGAACTCTATTGCTACGATACGTAGACATCTGCAAACGCTATTTCCTTGTGTAACGTCAGGCGTACCGCCTGCCACCCTCCGGCGTCCACCTCATCATCCCCAGCATCCGTATCCGGAGCCCCTGCACACGGGCCACCCGCCGACTCGCCGTCCCTACAGAAGGAGACAAAGGTACGAGAGGGAAGAGGGATGCAGCATGCCGTGCCCACGCGCGATCTCCACACACGAGGGGGAGGACTTCACCCCGTATTACGAGGGCGAGGAGCTCTCCGACACATACTGGGTCGAATCCCCAGCGATCACGAAGCCCTATACGTACTTCTCGTACATGTGGGATTAGAATAAGCACACTACTCATATATGTACATACACACCAACACACACCTAGATTTAAGTAAATATATGTATATATTTTATTCATGCACGGTTATGTTCCGTGCACTCGCGCGCACACTCGACGCTCGCGGCTCACGCTTAACGCGGGCCGCGCCCCACTCCGAACGGCCGCCCCACCACGAGGGCCGAGCGGCCGCCCTACTCCGACCGTCCGCCCCACCGCGAGGGCCCAGCGACTCGCGCGCCGCGCGACCCGAGGAGGTCGCGGACGCGAGATCCGAGAGTCAGTTCGCGTCTCATCTCCGAACCGGAGAGTTCCAATCTCATCTCCGAACTGGAGAGTTCGCGTCTCATCTCCGAACCGGAGAGTTCCAATCTCGCCTCCGAACGGAGGAGTTCCAAACTCATCTCCGAACTGGAGAGTTCGCATCTCATCTCCGAACCGAGGAGTTCTAATCCAGCATCCGAACGATGCACCTCCGATCCGAGCAATAGGCTCATTCGCAACGAGCAATTAGCTCTAATGCATTCGTCTCTATCCATACTCCCATAGCGGAGTCCATTCGATACTTTATACTATTTCTAATTCTCATTGTAATCGCTAGTCAGTAACTTAGAATTTAGTCAAGTGTATCTAGTATAGTGAAATCATAGAATATAGTTTATTTTTACCAGATTCAAAGTATCTTTATTCGAGTTCAAATACAATTCCTTAATTCTAATCCACGGGTACGCTCGCGATTATTCTAATTCTATATCTCATCTACGATAGTCTTGAGGCTCGACGACTAGAGCGAACCAGCGCTTAGTTGCTCCATCCTCACTTCTACCGTGTACAGAATATCTTGCGCCCAGGTCGATCCCGGTAAGCTAGAGCGAACCAACGCTTAGCCGTGCCGTATTCAACCGAAGTTCAAGTATTCTCGATGAGCCTTGCACCTTCGACAAAGCGTACACGACGCGCGGGGAGGAGAGAGTTCATTCGTCGTCTCGCTCGGGAATACGTGGGTGATGCACCAGAATATTCAATTTCCTACGTTCGAGTCCTGGTTCCTGTGAAGGAGGTTTCCTTCGCCGCACGACCCGTACGAGTCGCCAATCGTCAGGGCCAAACGCCGATACCTGCCAGCCGGAGTCAACCCGCCTGGACGCTTATTCCCGTAGACGTACCTCCGTTCCAGCCGTACGCCGCCGCCATCCCGGTTGCGGATCCAAGGCGTTCCAGGTACCTGGAAAGAGAAATCAGACAGCGGAATCAAGCCTTCGCAAGGTAAGTTTAGTGTTAGTTACCGTTTTATCGAGTCCGAAACGCCAACGAACCCGGTCCGGACGCAATTCGCGTTATTTTCGGGAACGGTTACGACTTTGTGCCACCGTTGCGAGCGCAACTGCACCTCGGGACGTGACACGAAAGTTATTTTTGGTGACAGCGGTGGGATAGCCACGCGTTTCCTCGGAAATTCCGCCGAAAGGAACCGCGAAACTAGATATGGCAACCCGGACTCCGACAAAAACGCGCCAGCAGACACAGCGAGCCGCCGCGATGGCCGATTCCGAACGCGAAAAACGCACTAGCAGAACGCTTGATTTCCAAGACGCTATCGCCGAGCCTCTTCCTAGTACCGCGCAACCAAATACTTCCGCGAAAAATACGAAAGCGACCGATCCGAGTAATGCCGCGTTGCTCCAGCAAATAGAAATTTTACGTCGTGAATTAGAATCTATTCGCAGAACGCCTGATTTAACGCGCGACGATACCGTTTCGCTGGATATTCCTCGGGGAAATCCGCTTTCCGCACATAATTCGAGCTCCGATTTCAATACAAATAGTTCGCAACACGACGAGCTATCGCTTAAGCAGGCCCTCGAAGCCGTGCCGACATTCGATGGTCAGAACATTCCCATTCTTCAGTTTACCCGAGCGTGTAAACGCGCTTATGAGCTTATCCCTAATGGGTGCGAGCGAACTTTCACACGCCTGCTTAAGGGAAAACTCAAGGGTCGTGCCTACGCCGCGCTAGAAGACGAGCCGTGTTACACAATACTCGAATTAACGGACGTTCTTCGCAGCACATTTTGCTCCGTAAAATCAGCTCATCATTATCGGGGTGAACTTGCCAATATATTTATGCGCGCGAACGAGCACATTCTAGATTACATCGGTCGAGTAAAAGATCTTAGAACCGCTATAATTGATTGCGAAAGGCTTGCTCGACGAGACACACCGAATCGCTCGATGACGTAGACGCGCTCACATTACAATGTTTTAAAGACGGTCTCATTCCAGAAATTCGGATGCAAATGACGGTAAATTCATTCGGTACATTGCGAGAAACGTTCGCTCGAGCGCGAGAGCTCTATCAAATGCACGAACGTGATTGCAACCGGCTAGGTAGATCGCGTGTCGCGCGACCAGAATCGCGCGAAAAACCAGCCGAAATTATTTGCCGAAAATGCAATAATATCGGACATTACGCGACCGAGTGTCGGCTCAGACCGCCATCGCCGTACCGACCGCAGGAATACTTGCGATCCAGGGACGTACCGCCTCCTACTCGAGGCCCCGCGTACGAACAACCGAGACAAATCGTAGCCAGGGACGCGCCCAAATTTTGTCGCTATTGCAAGACCCCGGGCACGAAATAGGCGAGTGCCGAAAAAGGCAGTACAACAACGCGGTAAATAAAAATTCGGGAAACGACAATGGCCTCCGCACCCGCCGCGAGACAGGTGGCGAGGCCGCGCACCAAGTCCGTCCTCTCGCCGCGAACAACTCCAACGCGGAAATCGACGAAACGCCGCGATAAACATAACCGGAAAAACTAGCACGCCAAACGTAATTCTAAAATCCGATCTTCTAATTTCACCAACTCGCTTCATGGTGGACACTGGGGCGGAAATAAATATTATAAAACGTTCGGCTCTAAAAGCATCCGCGCGAATCGATAAGTCCGAGATCGTAATAATAACAGGGGTAACCGATGGCAAAACCGCAACCTTAGGGACGGTGAATCTTGTCATTTTCGGTCGCGTCGTCCCTTTTAATGTGGTCGAGGATGATTTTCCCCTTAAACCAAGCGGGATCCTCGGCTCCGGGTTCTGTATGGACGCAGAAATCTCTTTTCCAAATAAAATAATCAAATGGAATGGTAAGAGAATTCCTTTCGAAGACGATATCGAAACACTCGAGGAACCGTCACCGGACTCGAAAATAAAGCCTCTCCTATCGCCGAAACGTAAACAAGCGCCGCGCACGGAATCTATTCCCCCTCCGCCGCCGCGCCCGCCGCGTAAATCATCGCCTCCGCTGAAACGCGATGCAGCAACGAAATCGAAGCTTCGAACGCAAGACAAAGCAGCTTCTCCGAAGTCAGGAGACCGTATCTCCATTCCGCCGAGATCAAATATCGGTATCAAGGTCCGCGTAGTTAATTCGAACCTCGCGGAAGGTATAATTCCCCGTATCGATCTTGCGCCGGGTATATTTTTCGGAAACGCTCTCGTCAGAGTAATTCGGGGCAAAGCGGTAACTCGAATAATTAATTCATCCGACCGCGCCGTCGAAATCGCGTTACCAGAAATCGTACTTGAGCCCGCGCAAATCATGACTCCCCTCCACGAGGAGGATAGTCCGTCGCTGTATCCGGTTTTTTCTAAATCTACTAAATCTAACGTATCCGCCGTACCGATCGGCTCATCCCAAAAAGGGAAAACTTCTATTTCTTTCTCGAGTCAGACACCATATTCGACACTCGAAACTCCTCCTTCGCGTTGCAAAATCGCGAATGTTCAGCAAATCTCCTATGCTCAGGCGGTTAAAAATAATATACAACAGGCGCCGTTAAAACAGACATCGAAATCCGCCAATCCTTCGAAATCTCGCCTAGACCGAATTCTTAGTCTCCTCCGTCTCGACCACCTAGATCACGGTCGTCCGTCTCGTTCAAGATGCACGCAGGAGCTTTTTCACGATTGAGGGGGATAAATCTAGGGCATACGTCAGCAACCACGCACAAGATTCCAACCGTCGACGACCGCCCCGTCAATGGTGAAACCAATACCGGTTCCCACCAGCTCATAAGGAGGATATTCGACGACAAGTCGACAAATTTTTACAAAATGGGTGTCATCTCTCCGTCAAAATCACCATATATAATTCGCCATTGTGGGTTGTCCCAAAGAAACCGGACTCCTTGGGCAACAAGCAATGGCGCGTCGTCATCGACTACCGCGCACTCAATGAGAAATCTGTCGCCGATGCCTATCCCCTCCCCTTGCATTACCGAGATACTTGATCAGCTCGGGGAGTGCGAAGTATTTTAGTACATTCGATCTCGCGAGCGGATTTCACCAGATCCCAATGGAGCCCGCCGATGCTCCTAAAACTGCTTTTTTCGACGCCTCACGGGCATTATGAATTTAAAAGAATGCCATTCGGATTAAAAAATGCGCCAGCGACGTTCCAACGACTTATGGACAATGTCCTGTCCGGTCTCCAGGGGAACGAAAATTTTCGTCTATTTGGACGACATTGTTATCTACGCTAGCTCTCTTCAAGAACATCGACTTAAATTCGATAAATTAACTCAACGGCTCAAAGAAGCTAATTTAGTATTGCAGCCGGATAAGTGCGAATTCTTGAGGAGAGAAGTAAGCTATTTGGGGTCATATTATCAGTGAGCACGGTGTAAAACCTGACCCCGCGAAAATTAGCGCCGTCAAAAATTTTCCGCGCCCGCGCAACGCGAAACAGATCAAACAATTCCTCGGGCTCGCGGGATACTACAGGCGGTTCATCGCAAATTTTTCTAATATTGCTAAGCCACTTACAAATTTGTTAAAAAAGGACGCGCCCTTTGTATGGCGTAACGAGCATGAGAATTCATTCGTCAAACTCCGAGATTGCCTATGCGAAGCGCCTATCTTGCAGTACCCCAACTTTAAACAACCATTCGTGATAACGACCGACGCGTCCGCCGAAGCTATTGGTGCTATCTTGAGTCAAGGACCAATAGGCCGCGACTTGCCAATCGCGTACACGTCGCGACTGTTAAACGCTGCGGAGAAAAACTACTCCACGATCGAGAAGGAGTGTCTGGCGATTGTCTACGCCGTCCATTACTTTCGTCCATACATATACGGTAATCAATTCAAACTCGTTACCGACCATCGACCGTTAGTGTGGATGAATTCGGTCAAGGACCCGTCAAGTAGACTCGTACGGTGGAGGCTTAAGTTAGCGGAATTTGACTACGAGATGGTCTATAAAAGTGGAAAAACGAACCTTAATGCGGACGCATTGTCGCGGAATCCCGCTCAAATTTTTCCGCTCTCGTATTCAGAAAACTCGGAGGACGACATCTTCGATGTGCCTCCGGAAACCCGTAAAAAGTATACCACACTAGCGCCTCCTCCTACTCCCGGTAACATCAGAACCTGAATTACCGACTCCAGGCACGTCCTTCCGTACCAACACAGCACCACCTCCGCAAGTCGCCAGCGACAGCACCGACTTCTATACTCCTGCTCCAAATGAATTTTTCCGACGCGAACCTCTATTTAATTTCAGCCGTGACGCATTATCAACGCGACGAGACAATGTAGTTGTCTTCGTCACGCAATCTGGGCACCCCTATGACACGGGCGCCAAAGATCTAGCAAACGCTGAAAAATTCCTCCTAAACAAAAATCACGTCCTTACCAAAGCCAAAGTCATACAAATCGGAAACGAATTCCAAATCCAGCTTCCAATCATCGAACATTCCACCAGATCAATCAATTTCCAGACCGTAATAGAAACATTCAGATCCTTGTGCGACGTTGTAAACGAATTACAATTACAAACATTTAGTATCGCACAAACCTATCTAGACTCCGTATCCTGGTCCCGAATCCAGAAAATCCTTCAAGACCTGTTTTACGAAACAACTGTCCAGATTACGGTCTGCCAGGGCCTCATTAAAACCCCTTCGGTCGAAGAGCGACTGAAAATAATAAGAGAAAACCACGACTCCCCTGTGGGAGGTCACAAAGGGGTTAATAAAACTTATTCTCGCATCAGACAACAATACTTTTGGCCAAACATGAAAACACAAATACAAGAATATATTGGCAAATGTAAAAGTTGTCAGACAGAGAAACTGGTCCGGGTAAAGACCAGACAGCCTCTCACTTTAACCGACACCCCTGGCAGGGCATTCGATAAGATTTCAATGGACGTAATGGGTCCTCTTCCCGAAACTTCCGACGGTTATACGAGTATCCTCACGATCCAAGATCTCCTCACTAAATACTCAGTCGCAGTTCCTCTCAAAACCACCACCGCAGTAGACATTGCCGAAGCTTTAATAAAAGAATTCATTTGTAAGTTCGGATGCCCGAAAGGCATACTCACGGACCAAGGTTCGAACTTTATAAACAGCTTGATTAAAGCCATAGCAATCAAATTCCGTATTAAGCAATACAAGTCCACTGCGTTCCATCCACAGACAAACGGGTCCGTTGAACGATCTCACCACGTCCTGGCCGAATATCTGAAGCATTACATAGAGTCGAGTAACGATTGGGTGAATTGGTTACCGTATGCAATGTTTTCATACAACACCAGTGTGCACGAGGGTACATTATACACCCCACACGAACTAGTGTTCGGCAGGATAGCTAGGACGCCGTCAGCCACTCCTTTTCAGGACAGCTCTGATAACGAAACTTATAGCGACTATCTTATACAACTTCAGGAGAAAATCTCGAAATCTCAGGATTTGGCTAAAGCCAATCTAGACAATGCGAAACGCCGTTCTAAATATTATTATGACCGAAATCTCAATGTCCAAAACTTCGAGGTAGGCCAATGGGTCTATCTTTTAAAAGAGCCGAACAAACATAAGTTCCAGGCACAGTATTCTGGACCGTACCGTATCCTCGAAATTTTGGGCAATTGTAATGTTAAGCTGAATGTAAAAGGGCGCCATAAAATTGTTCATACGAACAAAATCAAAATTTGTAAACGAATGCATAGTATGCAGAGTGTGGATGCTAGTGAAAGAAAAGTGCGAAAAACTGAAAATGAAGTCAGTGAGAGCAGTGACATTCAAACGAACGCTGAAAGTGAAAGCGACGAAAGTGCCTGCAATCCGAAGGAAGCCCGCAGTCACGGTCCAATCTCCAAACGTTATCGCCAGGATCAACCAGGCGAAAAACCTCAGATTCCGCAGCATCCAGCCGACAGGACCAAGAGAAGGATCCAGCATCCCGAAATCTACCCAACAGACAAGAGATCTCGGCATGGCCGAGATTCTTTTTCCAAGGGGGGTGGTGTAACGTCAGGCGTACCGCCTGCCACCCTCCGGCGTCCACCTCATCATCCCCAGCATCCGTATCCGGAGCCCCTGCACACGGGCCACCCGCCGACTCGCCGTCCCTACAGAAGGAGACAAAGGTACGAGAGGGAAGAGGGATGCAGCATGCCGTGCCCACGCGCGATCTCCACACACGAGGGGGAGGACTTCACCCCGTATTACGAGGGCGAGGAGCTCTCCGACACATACTGGGTCGAATCCCCAGCGATCACGAAGCCCTATACGTACTTCTCGTACATGTGGGATTAGAATAAGCACACTACTCATATATGTACATACACACCAACACACACCTAGATTTAAGTAAATATATGTATATATTTTATTCATGCACGGTTATGTTCCGTGCACTCGCGCGCACACTCGACGCTCGCGGCTCACGCTTAACGCGGGCCGCGCCCCACTCCGAACGGCCGCCCCACCACGAGGGCCGAGCGGCCGCCCTACTCCGACCGTCCGCCCCACCGCGAGGGCCCAGCGACTCGCGCGCCGCGCGACCCGAGGAGGTCGCGGACGCGAGATCCGAGAGTCAGTTCGCGTCTCATCTCCGAACCGGAGAGTTCCAATCTCATCTCCGAACTGGAGAGTTCGCGTCTCATCTCCGAACCGGAGAGTTCCAATCTCGCCTCCGAACGGAGGAGTTCCAAACTCATCTCCGAACTGGAGAGTTCGCATCTCATCTCCGAACCGAGGAGTTCTAATCCAGCATCCGAACGATGCACCTCCGATCCGAGCAATAGGCTCATTCGCAACGAGCAATTAGCTCTAATGCATTCGTCTCTATCCATACTCCCATAGCGGAGTCCATTCGATACTTTATACTATTTCTAATTCTCATTGTAATCGCTAGTCAGTAACTTAGAATTTAGTCAAGTGTATCTAGTATAGTGAAATCATAGAATATAGTTTATTTTTACCAGATTCAAAGTATCTTTATTCGAGTTCAAATACAATTCCTTAATTCTAATCCACGGGTACGCTCGCGATTATTCTAATTCTATATCTCATCTACGATAGTCTTGAGGCTCGACGACTAGAGCGAACCAGCGCTTAGTTGCTCCATCCTCACTTCTACCGTGTACAGAATATCTTGCGCCCAGGTCGATCCCGGTAAGCTAGAGCGAACCAACGCTTAGCCGTGCCGTATTCAACCGAAGTTCAAGTATTCTCGATGAGCCTTGCACCTTCGACAAAGCGTACACGACGCGCGGGGAGGAGAGAGTTCATTCGTCGTCTCGCTCGGGAATACGTGGGTGATGCACCAGAATATTCAATTTCCTACGTTCGAGTCCTGGTTCCTGTGAAGGAGGTTTCCTTCGCCGCACGACCCGTACGAGTCGCCAATCGTCAGGGCCAAACGCCGATACCTGCCAGCCGGAGTCAACCCGCCTGGACGCTTATTCCCGTAGACGTACCTCCGTTCCAGCCGTACGCCGCCGCCATCCCGGTTGCGGATCCAAGGCGTTCCAGGTACCTGGAAAGAGAAATCAGACAGCGGAATCAAGCCTTCGCAAGGTAAGTTTAGTGTTAGTTACCGTTTTATCGAGTCCGAAACGCCAACGAACCCGGTCCGGACGCAATTCGCGTTATTTTCGGGAACGGTTACGACTTTGTGCCACCGTTGCGAGCGCAACTGCACCTCGGGACGTGACACTTGCAAGGAAGTGTCGCATTTACATTCATTTCAATCGTATACGAGGAATGCATAACACTTCTCAATGAATATTATATCTTACCATGAAACATAGAAATGTGATGCGATATCGCGTTTTATGAAGCATTAGAACTGTATTGCTACGATACCTAGACATCTGCAGACGCTATTTCCTAGCAAGGAAGTGTCGCATTTACATTCATTTGAAGTGTAGGCGAGGAATACATGACACTTCGCAAATCATATTATATCTTACCATGAAACATAGAAATGAGATGCGATATCGCGTTTTAAGAATCATAAGAAATCTATTGCTACGATACGTAGACATCTGCAAACGCTATTTCCTTGCAAGGAAGTGTCGCATTTACATTCATTTGAAGTGTAGACGAGGAATACATAACACTTCGCAAATCATATTATATCTTACCATGAAACATAGAAATGAGATGCGATATCGCGTTTTAAGAAGCATTTGAACTCTATTGCTTCGATACGTAGACATCTGCAAACGCTAGTTCCTTGCAAGGAAGTGTCGCATTTACATTCATTTGAAGTGTAGACGAGGAATACATAACACTTCGCAAATCATAATATATCTTACCATGAAACATAGGAATGAGATGCGATATCGCGTTTTAAGAAGCATTAGAACACTATTGCTACGATAGGTAGACATTCGCAAACGCTATTTCCTTGCAAGGAAGTGTCGCATTTACATTCATTTCAATCGTAGACGAGGAATGCATAACACTTCGCAATGTATATTATATCTTACCATGAAACATAGAAATGAGATGCGATATCGCGTTTTAAGAAGCATTTGAACTCTATTGCTACTGTCACGTCCCGAGGTGCAGTTGCGCTCGCAACGGTGGCACAAAGTCGTAACCGTTCCCGAAAATAACGCGAATTGCGTCCGGACCGGGTTCGTTGGCGTTTCGGACTCGATAAAACGGTAACTAACACTAAACTTACCTTGCGAAGGCTTGATTCCGCTGTCTGATTTCTCTTTCCAGGTACCTGGAACGCCTTGGATCCGCAACCGGGATGGCGGCGGCGTACGGCTGGAACGGAGGTACGTCTACGGGAATAAGCGTCCAGGCGGGTTGACTCCGGCTGGCAGGTATCGGCGTTTGGCCCTGACGATTGGCGACTCGTACGGGTCGTGCGGCGAAGGAAACCTCCTTCACAGGAACCAGGACTCGAACGTAGGAAATTGAATATTCTGGTGCATCACCCACGTATTCCCGAGCGAGACGACGAATGAACTCTCTCCTCCCCGCGCGTCGTGTACGCTTTGTCGAAGGTGCAAGGCTCATCGAGAATACTTGAACTTCGGTTGAATACGGCACGGCTAAGCGTTGGTTCGCTCTAGCTTACCGGGATCGACCTGGGCGCAAGATATTCTGTACACGGTAGAAGTGAGGATGGAGCAACTAAGCGCTGGTTCGCTCTAGTCGTCGAGCCTCAAGACTATCGTAGATGAGATATAGAATTAGAATAATCGCGAGCGTACCCGTGGATTAGAATTAAGGAATTGTATTTGAACTCGAATAAAGATACTTTGAATCTGGTAAAAATAAACTATATTCTATGATTTCACTATACTAGATACACTTGACTAAATTCTAAGTTACTGACTAGCGATTACAATGAGAATTAGAAATAGTATAAAGTATCGAATGGACTCCGCTATGGGAGTATGGATAGAGACGAATGCATTAGAGCTAATTGCTCGTTGCGAATGAGCCTATTGCTCGGATCGGAGGTGCATCGTTCGGATGCTGGATTAGAACTCCTCGGTTCGGAGATGAGATGCGAACTCTCCAGTTCGGAGATGAGATACCAACTCTCCCGTTCGGAGGTGAGATTGGAACTGACTCTCGGATCTCGCGTCCGCGACCTCCTCGGGTCGCGCGGCGCGCGAGTCGCTGGGCCCTCGCGGTGGGGCGGACGGTCGGAGTAGGGCGGCCGCTCGGCCCTCGTGGTGGGGCGGCCGTTCGGAGTGGGGCGCGGCCCGCGTTAAGCGTGAGCCGCGAGCGTCGAGTGTGCGCGCGAGTGCAACGGAACATAACCGTGCATGAATAAAATATATACATATATTCACTTAAATCTAGGTGTGTGTTGGTGTGTATGTACATAGGTGAGTAGTGTGCTTATTCTAATCCCACATGTACGAGAAGTACGTATAGGGCTTCGTGATTGCTGGGGATTCGACCCAGTACGTGTCGGAGAGCTCCTCGCCCTCGTAATACGGGGTGAAGTCCTCCCCCTCGTGTGTGGAGATCGCGCGTGGGCGCGGCATGCTGCATCCCTCTTCCCTCTCGTACCTTTGTCTCCTTCTGTAGGGACGGCGAGTCGGCGGGTGGCCCGTGTGCAGGGGCTCCGGATACGGATGCTGGGGATGATGAGGTGGACGCCGGAGGGTGGCAGGCGGTACGCCTGACGTTACACCACCCCCCTTGGAAAAAGAATCTCGGCCATGCCGAGATCTCTTGTCTGTTGGGTAGATTTCGGGATGCTGGATCCTTCTCTTGGTCCTGTCGGCTGGATGCTGCGGAATCTGAGGTTTTTCGCCTGGTTGATCCTGGCGATAACGTTTGGAGATTGGACCGTGACTGCGGGCTTCCTTCGGATTGCAGGCACTTTCGTCGCTTTCACTTTCAGCGTTCGTTTGAATGTCACTGCTCTCACTGACTTCATTTTCAGTTTTTCGCACTTTTCTTTCACTAGCATCCACACTCTGCATACTATGCATTCGTTTACAAATTTTGATTTTGTTCGTATGAACAATTTTATGGCGCCCTTTTACATTCAGCTTAACATTACAATTGCCCAAAATTTCGAGGATACGGTACGGTCCAGAATACTGTGCCTGGAACTTATGTTTGTTCGGCTCTTTTAAAAGATAGACCCATTGGCCTACCTCGAAGTTTTGGACATTGAGATTTCGGTCATAATAATATTTAGAACGTCGTTTCGCATTGTCTAGATTGGCTTTAGCCAAATCCTGAGATTTCGAGATTTTCTCCTGAAGTTGTATAAGATAGTCGCTATAAGTTTCGTTATCAGAGCTGTCCTGAAAAGGAGTGGCTGACGGCGTCCTAGCTATCCTGCCGAACACTAGTTCGTGTGGGGTGTATAATGTACCCTCGTGCACACTGGTGTTGTATGAAAACATTGCATACGGTAACCAATTCACCCAATCGTTACTCGACTCTATGTAATGCTTCAGATATTCGGCCAGGACGTGGTGAGATCGTTCAACGGACCCGTTTGTTTGTGGATGGAACGCAGTGGACTTGTATTGCTTAATACGGAATTTGATTGCTATGGCTTTAATCAAGCTATTTATAAAGTTCGAACCTTGGTCCGTGAGTATGCCTTTCGGGCATCCGAACTTAGAAATGAATTCTTTTATTAAAGCTTCGGCAATGTCTACTGCGGTGGTGGTTTTGAGAGGAACTGCGACTGAGTATTTAGTGAGGAGATCTTGGATCGTGAGGATACTCGTATAACCGTCGGAAGTTTCGGGAAGAGGACCCATTACGTCCATTGAAATCTTATCGAATGCCCTGCCAGGGGTGTCGGTTAAAGTGAGAGGCTGTCTGGTCTTTACCCGGACCAGTTTCTCTGTCTGACAACTTTTACATTTGCCAATATATTCTTGTATTTGTGTTTTCATGTTTGGCCAAAAGTATTGTTGTCTGATGCGAGAATAAGTTTTATTAACCCCTTTGTGACCTCCCACAGGGGAGTCGTGGTTTTCTCTTATTATTTTCAGTCGCTCTTCGACCGAAGGGGTTTTAATGAGGCCCTGGCAGACCGTAATCTGGACAGTTGTTTCGTAAAACAGGTCTTGAAGGATTTTCTGGATTCGGGACCAGGATACGGAGTCTAGATAGGTTTGTGCGATACTAAATGTTTGTAATTGTAATTCGTTTACAACGTCGCACAAGGATCTGAATGTTTCTATTACGGTCTGGAAATTGATTGATCTGGTGGAATGTTCGATGATTGGAAGCTGGATTTGGAATTCGTTTCCGATTTGTATGACTTTGGCTTTGGTAAGAACGTGATTTTTGTTTGGAAGGAATTTTTCAGCGTTCGCTAGATCTTTGGCGCCCGTGTCATAGGGGTGCCCAGATTGCGTGACGAAGACAACTACATTGTCTCGTCGCGTTGATAATGCGTCACGGCTGAAATTAAATAGAGGTTCGCGTCGGAAAAATTCATTTGGAGCAGGAGTATAGAAGTCGGTGCTGTCGCTGGCGGCTTGCGGAGGTGATGCTGTGTTGGTACGGAAGGACGTGCCTGGAGTCGGTAATTCAGGTTCTGATGTTACCGGAGTAGGAGGAGGCGCTAGTGTGGTATACTTTTTACGGGTTTCCGGAGGCACATCGAAGATGTCGTCCTCCGAGTTTTCTGAATACGAGAGCGGAAAAATTTGAGCGGGATTCCGCGACAATGCGTCCGCATTAAGGTTCGTTTTTCCACTTTTATAGACCATCTCGTAGTCAAATTCCGCTAACTTAAGCCTCCACCGTACGAGTCTACTTGACGGGTCCTTGACCGAATTCATCCACACTAACGGTCGATGGTCGGTAACGAGTTTGAATTGATTACCGTATATGTATGGACGAAAGTAATGGACGGCGTAGACAATCGCCAGACACTCCTTCTCGATCGTGGAGTAGTTTTTCTCCGCAGCGTTTAACAGTCGCGACGTGTACGCGATTTGCAAGTCGCGGCCTATTGGTCCTTGACTCAAGATAGCACCAATAGCTTCGGCGGACGCGTCGGTCGTTATCACGAATGGTTGTTTGAAGTTGGGGTACTGCAAGATAGGCGCTTCGCATAGGCAATCTCGGAGTTTGACGAATGAATTCTCTTGCTCGTTACGCCATACAAAGGGCGCGTCTTTTTTTAACAAATTTGTAAGTGGCTTAGCAATATTAGAAAAATTTGCGATGAACCGCCTGTAGTATCCCGCGAGCCCGAGGAATTGTTTGATCTGTTTCGCGTTGCGCGGGCGCGGAAAATTTTTGACGGCGCTAATTTTCGCAGGGTCAGGTTTTACACCGTGCTCACTGATAATATGACCCAAATAGCTTACTTCTCTCCTCAAGAATTCGCACTTATCCGGCTGCAATACTAAATTAGCTTCTTTGAGCCGTTGAGTTAATTTATCGAATTTAAGTCGATGTTCTTGAAGAGAGCTAGCGTAGATAACAATGTCGTCCAAATAGACGAAAATTTCGTTCCCCTGGAGACCGGACAGGACATTGTCCATAAGTCGTTGGAACGTCGCTGGCGCATTTTTTAATCCGAATGGCATTCTTTTAAATTCATAATGCCCGTGAGGCGTCGAAAAAGCGGTTTTGGGAGCATCGGCGGGCTCCATTGGGATCTGGTGAAATCCGCTCGCGAGATCGAATGTACTAAAATACTTCGCGCTCCCGAGCTGATCAAGTATCTCGGTAATGCAAGGGAGGGGATAGGCATCGGCGACAGATTTCTCATTGAGTGCGCGGTAGTCGATGACGACGCGCCATTGCTTGTTGCCCAAGGAGTCCGGTTTCTTTGGGACAACCCACAATGGCGAATTATATGGTGATTTTGACGGAGAGATGACACCATTTTGTAAAAATTTGTCGACTTGTCGTCGAATCTCCTCCTTATGAGCTGGTGGGAAACGGTATTGTTTCACATTGACGGGGCGGTCGTCGACGGTTGGAATCTTGTGCGTGGTTGCTGACGTATGCCCTAATTTATCCCCCTCAATGTGAAAAAGCTCCTGCGTGCTTTGAACGAGACGGACGACGTGCTCTTTTTCCTCTGCGTTGAGGTGGTCGAGACGGAGGAGACTAAGAAGTCGATCTAGACGAGATTTCGAAGGATTGGCGGATTTCGATGTTTGTTTTAACGGCGCCTGTTGTACATTATTTTTAACCGCCTGAGCATAGGAGATCTGTTGAACATTCGCGATTTTGCAACGCGAAGGAGGAGTTTCGAGTGTCGAATATGGTGTCTGACTCGAGAAAGAAATAGAAGTTTTTCCCTTTTGGGATGAGCCGATCGGTACGGCGGATACGTTGGATATAGAAAAAACCGGATAGAGCGATGGACTTTCCTCCTTATGGAGGGGAGTCATGATTTGCGCGGGCTCAAGTACGATTTCTGGTAACGCGATTTCGACGGCGCGGTCGGATGAATTAATTATTCGAGTTACCGCTTTGCCCCGAATTACTCTGACGAGAGCGTTTCCGAAAAATATGCCCGGCGCAAGATCGATACGAGGAATTATACCTTCCGCGAGATTCGAATTAACTACGCGGACCTTGATACCGATATTTGATCTCGGCGGAATGGAGATACGGTCTCCTGACTTCGGAGAAGCTGCTTTGTCTTGCGTTCGAAGCTTCGATTTCGTTGCTGCATCGCGTTTCAGCGGAGGCGATGATTTACGCGGCGGGCGCGGCGGCGGAGGGGGAATAGATTCCGTGCGCGGCGCTTGTTTACGTTTCGGCGATAGGAGAGGCTTTATTTTCGAGTCCGGTGACGGTTCCTCGAGTGTTTCGATATCGTCTTCGAAAGGAATTCTCTTACCATTCCATTTGATTATTTTATTTGGAAAAGAGATTTCTGCGTCCATACAGAACCCGGAGCCGAGGATCCCGCTTGGTTTAAGGGGAAAATCATCCTCGACCACATTAAAAGGAACGACGCGACCGAAAATGACAAGATTCACCGTCCCTAAGGTTGCGGTTTTGCCATCGGTTACCCCTGTTATTATTACGATCTCGGACTTATCGATTCGCGCGGATGCTTTTAGAGCCGAACGTTTTATAATATTTATTTCCGCCCCAGTGTCCACCATGAAGCGAGTTGGTGAAATTAGAAGGTCGGACTTTAAAATTACGTTTGGCGTGCTAGTTTTTCCGGTTATGTTTATCGCGGCGTTTCGTCGATTTCCGCGTTGGAGTTGTTCGCGGCGAGAGGACGGACTTGGTGCGCGGCCTCGCCACCTGTCTCGCGGCGGGTGCGGAGGCCATTGTCGTTTCCCGAATTTTTATTTACCGCGTTGTTGTACTGCCTTTTGCGGCACTCGCCTATTTCGTGCCCCGGGGTCTTGCAATAGCGACAAAATTTGGGCGCGTCCCTGGCTACGATTTGTCTCGGTTGTTCGTACGCGGGGCCTCGAGTAGGAGGCGGTACGTCCCTGGATCGCAAGTATTCCTGCGGTCGGTACGGCGATGGCGGTCTGAGCCGACACTCGGTCGCGTAATGTCCGATATTATTGCATTTTCGGCAAATAATTTCGGCTGGTTTTTCGCGCAATTCTGGTCGCGCGGCACGCGATCTACCTAGTCGGTTGCAATCACGTTCGTGCATTTGATAGAGCTCCCGCGCTCGAGCGAACGTTTCTCGCAATGTGCCGAATGAATTTATCGTCATTTGCATTCGAATTTCCGGAATGAGACCGTCTTTAAAACATTGTAGAGTGAGCGCGTCTACGTCATCGAGCGATTCCGGTGTGTCTCGTCGAGCAAGCCTTTCGCAATCAATTATGGCGGTTCTAAGATCTTTTACTCGACCGATGTAATCTAGAATGTGCTCGTTCGCGCGCATGAATATATTTGCAAGTTCACCCCGATAATGATGAGCTGATTTTACGGAGCAAAATGTGCTGCGAAGAACGTCCGTTAATTCGAGTATTGTGTAACACGGCTCGTCTTCTAGCGCGGCGTAGGCACGACCCTTGAGTTTTCCCTTAAGCAGGCGTGTGAAAGTTCGCTCGCACCCATTAGGGATAAGTTCATAAGCGCGTTTACACGCTCGGGTAAACTGAAGAATGGGAATGTTCTGACCATCGAATGTCGGCACGGCTTCGAGGGCCTGCTTAAGCGATAGCTCGTCGTGTTGCGAACTATTTGTATTGGAATCGGAGCTCGAATTATGTCCGGAAAGCGGATTTCCCCGAGGAATATCTAGAGAAACAGTATCGTCGCGCGTTAAATCAGGCGTTCTGCGAATAGATTCTATTTCACGACGTAAAATTTCTATTTGCTGGAGCAACGCGGCATTACTCGGATCGGTCGCTTTCGTATTTTTCGCGGAAGTATTTGGTTGCGCGGTACTAGGAAGAGGCTCGGCGATAGCGTCTTGGAAATCAAGCGTTCTGCTAGTGCGTTTTTCGCGTTCGGAATCGGCCATCGCGGCGGCTCGCTGTGTCTGCTGGCGCGTTTTTGTCGGAGTCCGGGTTGCCATATCTAGTTTCGCGGTTCCTTTCGGCGGAATTTCCGGAGGAAACGCGTGGCTATCCCACCGCTGTCACCAAAAATAACTTTCGTGTCACGTCCCGAGGTGCAGTTGCGCTCGCAACGGTGGCACAAAGTCGTAACCGTTCCCGAAAATAACGCGAATTGCGTCCGGACCGGGTTCGTTGGCGTTTCGGACTCGATAAAACGGTAACTAACACTAAACTTACCTTGCGAAGGCTTGATTCCGCTGTCTGATTTCTCTTTCCAGGTACCTGGAACGCCTTGGATCCGCAACCGGGATGGCGGCGGCGTACGGCTGGAACGGAGGTACGTCTACGGGAATAAGCGTCCAGGCGGGTTGACTCCGGCTGGCAGGTATCGGCGTTTGGCCCTGACGATTGGCGACTCGTACGGGTCGTGCGGCGAAGGAAACCTCCTTCACAGGAACCAGGACTCGAACGTAGGAAATTGAATATTCTGGTGCATCACCCACGTATTCCCGAGCGAGACGACGAATGAACTCTCTCCTCCCCGCGCGTCGTGTACGCTTTGTCGAAGGTGCAAGGCTCATCGAGAATACTTGAACTTCGGTTGAATACGGCACGGCTAAGCGTTGGTTCGCTCTAGCTTACCGGGATCGACCTGGGCGCAAGATATTCTGTACACGGTAGAAGTGAGGATGGAGCAACTAAGCGCTGGTTCGCTCTAGTCGTCGAGCCTCAAGACTATCGTAGATGAGATATAGAATTAGAATAATCGCGAGCGTACCCGTGGATTAGAATTAAGGAATTGTATTTGAACTCGAATAAAGATACTTTGAATCTGGTAAAAATAAACTATATTCTATGATTTCACTATACTAGATACACTTGACTAAATTCTAAGTTACTGACTAGCGATTACAATGAGAATTAGAAATAGTATAAAGTATCGAATGGACTCCGCTATGGGAGTATGGATAGAGACGAATGCATTAGAGCTAATTGCTCGTTGCGAATGAGCCTATTGCTCGGATCGGAGGTGCATCGTTCGGATGCTGGATTAGAACTCCTCGGTTCGGAGATGAGATGCGAACTCTCCAGTTCGGAGATGAGATACCAACTCTCCCGTTCGGAGGTGAGATTGGAACTGACTCTCGGATCTCGCGTCCGCGACCTCCTCGGGTCGCGCGGCGCGCGAGTCGCTGGGCCCTCGCGGTGGGGCGGACGGTCGGAGTAGGGCGGCCGCTCGGCCCTCGTGGTGGGGCGGCCGTTCGGAGTGGGGCGCGGCCCGCGTTAAGCGTGAGCCGCGAGCGTCGAGTGTGCGCGCGAGTGCAACGGAACATAACCGTGCATGAATAAAATATATACATATATTCACTTAAATCTAGGTGTGTGTTGGTGTGTATGTACATAGGTGAGTAGTGTGCTTATTCTAATCCCACATGTACGAGAAGTACGTATAGGGCTTCGTGATTGCTGGGGATTCGACCCAGTACGTGTCGGAGAGCTCCTCGCCCTCGTAATACGGGGTGAAGTCCTCCCCCTCGTGTGTGGAGATCGCGCGTGGGCGCGGCATGCTGCATCCCTCTTCCCTCTCGTACCTTTGTCTCCTTCTGTAGGGACGGCGAGTCGGCGGGTGGCCCGTGTGCAGGGGCTCCGGATACGGATGCTGGGGATGATGAGGTGGACGCCGGAGGGTGGCAGGCGGTACGCCTGACGTTACACTACGATACGTAGACATCTGCAACGCTATTTCCTTGCAAGGAAGTGTCGCATTTACATTCACTTGAAGTGTAGACGAGGAATACATAACACTTCGCAAATCATATTATATCTTACCATGAAACATAGAAATGAGAAGCGATATCGCGTTTTAAGAATCATAAGAACTCTATTGCTACGATACGTAGACATCTGCAAACTCTATTTCCTTGCAAGGAAGTGTCGCATTTACATTCATTTCAATCGTATACGAGGAATGCATAACACTTCGCAATGAATATTATATCTTACTATGAAACATAGAAATGTGATGCGATATCGCGTTTTATGAAGCATTAGAACTCTACTGCTACGATACCTAGACATCTGCAAACGCTATTTCCTTGCAAGGAAGTGTCGCATTTACATTCATTTGAAGTGTAGACGAGGAATACATAACACTTCGCAAATCATATTATATCTTACCATGAAACATAGAAATGAGATGCGATATCGCGTTTTAAGAAGCATTAGAACTCTATTGCTACGATAGATAGACATCTGCAAATGCTATTTCCTTACAAGGAAGTGTCGCATTTACATTCATTTGAAGTGTAGACGAGGAATACATAACACTTCGCAAATCATAATATATCTTACCATGAAACATAGGAATGAGATGCGATATCGCGTTTTAAGAAGCAGTAGAACACTATTGCTACGATAGGTGGACATTCGCAAACGCTATTTCCTTGCAAGGAAGTGTCGCATTTACATTCATTTCAATCGTAGACGAGGAATGCATAACACTTCGCAATGAATATTATATCTTACCATGAAACATAGAAATGAGATGCGATATCGCGTTTTAAGAATCATAAGAAATCTATTGCTACGATACGTAGACATCTGCAAACGCTATTTCCTTGCAAGGAAGTGTCGCATTTACATTCATTTGAAGTGTAGGCGAGGAATACATGACACTTCGCAAATCATATTATATCTTACCATGAAGTATAGAAATGAGATGCGATATCGCGTTTTAAGAAGCATTAGAACTCTATTGCTACGATAGGTAGACATCTGCAAACGCTATTTCCTTACAAGGAAGTGTCGCATTTACATTCGTTTGAAGTGTAGACGAGGAATACATAACACTTCGCAAATCATAATATATCTTACCATGAAACATAGGAATGAGATGCGATATCGCGTTTTAAGAAGCATTAGAACACTATTGCTACGATAGGTAGACATTCGCAAACGCCATTTCCTTGCAAGGAAGTGTCGCATTTACATTCATTTCAATCGTAGACGAGGAATGCATAACACTTCGCAATGTATATTATATCTTACCATGAAACATAGAAATGAGATGCGATATCGCGTTTTAAGAAGCATTTGAACTCTATTGCTACGATACGTAGACATCTGCAACGCTATTTCCTTGCAAGGAAGTGTCGCATTTACATTCACTTGAAGTGTAGACGAGGAATACATAACACTTCGCAAATCATATTATATCTTACCATGAAACATAGAAATGAGAAGCGATATCGCGTTTTAAGAATCATAAGAACTCTATTGCTACGATACGTAGACATCTGCAAACTCTATTTCCTTGCAAGGAAGTGTCGCATTTACATTCATTTCAATCGTAGACGAGGAATGCATAACACTTCGCAATGAATATTATATCTTACCATGAAACATAGAAATGAGATGCGATATCGCGTTTTAAGAATCATAAGAAATCTATTGCTACGATACGTAGACATCTGCAAACGCTATTTCCTTGCAAGGAAGTGTCGCATTTACATTCATTTGAAGTGTAGGCGAGGAATACATGACACTTCGCAAATCATATTATATCTTACCATGAGACATAGAAATGAGATGCGATATCGCGTTTTAAGAAGCATTAGAACCCTATTGCTACGATAGGTAGACATCTGCAAACGCTATTTCCTTGCAAGGAAGTGTCGCATTTACATTCATTTCTATCGTATACGAGGAATGCATAACACTTCGCAATGAATATTATATCTTACCATGAAACATAGAAATGTGATGCGATATCGCGTTTTATGAAGCATTAGAACTGTATTGCTACGATACCTAGACATCTGCAGACGCTATTTCCTAGCAAGGAAGTGTCGCATTTACATTCATTTGAAGTGTAGGCGAGGAATACATGACATTTCGCAAATCATATTATATCTTACCATGAAACATAGAAATGAGATGCGATATCGCGTTTTAAGAAGCATTAGAACTCTATTGCTACGATAGGTAGACATCTGCAAACGCTATTTCCTTACAAGGAAGTGTCGCATTTACATTCGTTTGAAGTGTAGACGAGGAATACATAACACTTCGCAAATCATAATATATCTTACCATGAAACATAGGAATGAGATGCGATATCGCGTTTTAAGAAGCATTAGAACACTATTGCTACGATAGGTAGACATTCGCAAACGCTATTTCCTTGCAAGGAAGTGTCGCATTTACATTCATTTCAATCGTAGACGAGGAATGCATAACACTTCGCAATGTATATTATATCTTACCATGAAACATAGAAATGAGATGCGATATCGCGTTTTAAGAAGCATTTGAACTCTATTGCTACGATACGTAGACATCTGCAACGCTATTTCCTTGCAAGGAAGTGGCGCATTTACATTCATTTGAAGTGTAGACGAGGAATACATAACACTTCGCAAATCATAATATATCTTACCATGAAACATAGAAATGAGATGCGATATCGCGTTTTAAGAAGCATTTGAACCCTATTGCTTCGATACGTAGACATCTGCAAACGCTATTTCCTTGCAAGGAAGTGTCGCATTTACATTCATTTGAAGTGTAGACGAGGAATACATAACACTTCGCAAAACGTATTATATCTTACCATGATACATAGAGATGAGATGCGATATCGCGTTTTAAGAAGCATTAGAACACTATTGCTACGATAGGTAGACATTCGCAAACGCTATTTCCTTGCAAGGAAGTGTCGCATTTACATTCATTTGAAGTGTAGACGAGGAATACATAACACTTCGTAAATCATAATATATCTTACCATGAAACATAGAAATGAGATGCGATATCGCGTTTTAAGAATCATAAGAACTCTATTGCTACGATACGTAGACATCTGCAAACGCAATTTCCTTGCAAGGAAGTGTCGCATTTACATTCATTTGAAGTGTAGACGAGGAATACATAACACTTCGCAAATCATATTATATCTTACCATTAAACATAGAAATGAGATGCGATATCGCGTTTTAAGAAGCATTAGAACTCTATTGCTACGATAGGTAGACATCTGCAAACGCTATTTCCTTACAAGGAAGTGTCGCATTTACATTCATTTGAAGTGTAGACGAGGAATACATAACACTTCGCAAATCATATTATACCTTACCATGAAATATAGAAATCAGATGCGATATCGCGTTTTAAGGAGCATTTGAACTCTATTGCTTCGATACGTAGACATCTGCAAACGCTATTTCCCTGCAAGGAAGTGTCGCATTTACATTCATTTAAAGTGTAGACGAGGAATACATAACACTTCGCAAATCATATTATATCTTACCATGAAACATAGAGATGAGACGCGATATCGCGTTTTAAGAAGCATTAGAACACTATTGCTATGATAGGTAGACATTCGCAAACGCTATTTCCTTGCAAGGAAGTGTCGCATTTACATTCATTTGAAGTGTAGGCGAGGAATACATGACACTTCGCAAATCATATTATATCTTACCATGAAACATAGGAATGAGATGCGATATCGCGTTTTAAGAAGCATTAGAACACTATTGCTACGATAGGTAGACATTCACAAACGCTATTTCCTTGCAAGGAAGTGTCGCATTTACATTCATTTCAATCGTAGACGAGGAATGCATAACACTTCGCAATGAATATTATATCTTACCATGAAACATAGAAATGAGATGCGATATCGCGTTTTAAGAATCATAAGAAATCTATTGCTACGATACGTAGACATCTGCAAACGCTATTTCCTTGCAAGGAAGTGTCGCATTTACATTCATTTGAAGTGTAGACGAGGAATACACAACACTTCGCAAATCATATTATATCTTACCATGAAACACAGAAATGAGATGCGATATCGCGTTTTAAGAAGCATTTGAACTCTATTGCTTCGATACGTAGACATCTGCAAACGCTATTTCCCTGCAAGGAAGTGTCGCATTTACATTCATTTGAAGTGTAGACGAGGAATACATAACACTTCGCAAATCATATTATATCTTACCATGAAACATAGAGATGAGACGCGATATCGCGTTTTAAGAAGCATTAGAACACTATTGCTATGATAGGTAGACATTCGCAAAAGCTATTTCCTTGCAAGGAAGTGTCGCATTTACATTCATTTGAAGTGTAGACGAGGAATACATAACACTTCGCAAATCATATTATATCTTACCATGAAACATAGAAATGAGATGCGATATCGCGTTTTAAGCAGCATTAGAACACCATTGCTACGATAGATAGACATTCGCAAACGCTATTTCCTTGCAAGGAAGTGGCGCATTTACATTCATTTGAAGTGTAGACGAGGAATACATAACACTTCGCAAATCATAATATATCTTACCATGAAACATAGAAATGAGATGCGATATCGCGTTTTAAGAAGCATTTGAACCCTATTGCTTCGATACGTAGACATCTGCAAACGCTATTTCCTTGCAAGGAAGTGTCGCATTTACATTCATTTGAAGTGTAGACGAGGAATACATAACACTTCGCAAAACGTATTATATCTTACCATGATACATAGAGATGAGATGCGATATCGAGTTTTAAGAAGCATTAGAACACTATTGCTACGATAGGTAGACATTCGCAAACGCTATTTCCTTGCAAGGAAGTGTCGCATTTACATTCATTTGAAGTGTAGACGAGGAATACATAACACTTCGTAAATCATAATATATCTTACCATGAAACATAGAAATGAGATGCGATATCGCGTTTTAAGTATCATAAGAACTCTACTGCTACGATACGTAGACATCTGCAAACGCAATTTCCTTGCAAGGAAGTGTCGCATTTACATTCATTTGAAGTGTAGACGAGGAATACATAACACTTCGCAAATCATATATCTTACCATTAAACATAGAAATGAGATGCGATATCGCGTTTTAAGAAGCATTAGAACTCTATTGCTACGATAGGTAGACATCTGCAAACGCTATTTCCTTACAAGGAAGTGTCGCATTTACATTCATTTGAAGTGTAGACGAGGAATACATAACACTTCGCAAATCATATTATACCTTACCATGAAATATAGAAATCAGATGCGATATCGCGTTTTAAGAAGCATTTGAACTCTATTGCTTCGATACGTAGACATCTGCAAACGCTATTTCCCTGCAAGGAAGTGTCGCATTTACATTCATTTAAAGTGTAGACGAGGAATACATAACACTTCGCAAATCATATTATATCTTACCATGAAACATAGAGATGAGACGCGATATCGCGTTTTAAGAAGCATTAGAACACTATTGCTATGATAGGTAGACATTCGCAAACGCTATTTCCTTGCAAGGAAGTGTCGCATTTACATTCATTTGAAGTGTAGGCGAGGAATACATGACACTTCGCAAATCATATTATATCTTACCATGAAACATAGGAATGAGATGCGATATCGCGTTTTAAGAAGCATTAGAACACTATTGCTTCGATAGGTAGACATTCGCAAACTTTATTTCCTTGCAAGGAAGTGTCGCATTTACATTCATTTGAAGTGTAGGCGAGGAATACATGACACTTCGCAAATCATATTATATCTTACCATGAAACATAGAAATGAGATGCGATATCGCGTTCTAAGAAGCATTTGAACTCTATTGCTACGATACGTAGACATCTGCAAACGCTATTTCCTTGCAAGGAAGTGTCGCATTTACATTCATTTCAATCGTATACGAGGAATGCATAACACTTCGCAGTGAATATTATATCTTACCATGAAACATAGAAATGTGATGCGATATCGCGTTTTATGAAGCATTAGAACTGTATTGCTACGATACCTAGACATCTGCAGACGCTATTTCCTAGCAAGGAAGTGTCGCATTTACATTCATTTGAAGTGTAGGCGAGGAATACATGACACTTCGCAAATCATATTATATCTTACCATGAAACATAGAAATGAGATGCGATATCGCGTTTTAAGAAGCATTAGAACTCTATTGCTGCGATAGGTAGACATCTGCAAACGCTATTTCCTTACAAGGAAGTGTCGCATTTACATTCGTTTGAATCGTAGACGAGGAATGCATAACACTTCGCAAATCATATTATATCTTACTATGAAACATAGAAATGTGATGCGATATCGCGTTTTATGAAGCATTAGAACTCTACTGCTACGATACCTAGACATCTGCAAACGCTATTTCCTTGCAAAGAAGTGTCGCATTTACATTCATTTGAAGTGTAGACGAGGAATACATAACACTTCGCAAATCATATTATATCTTACCATGAAACATAGAAATGAGATGCGATATCGCGTTTTAAGAAGCATTAGAACTCTATTGCTACGATAGATAGACATCTGCAAATGCTATTTCCTTACAAGGACGTGTCGCATTTACATTCATTTGAAGTGTAGACGAGGAATACATAACACTTCGCAAATCATAATATATCTTACCATGAAACATAGGAATGAGATGCGATATCGCGTTTTAAGAAGCATTAGAACACTATTGCTACGATAGGTAGACATTCGCAAACGCTATTTCCTTGCAAGGAAGTGTCGCATTTACATTCATTTCAATCGTAGACGAGGAATGCATAACACTTCGCAATGAATATTATATCTTACCATGAAACATAGAAATGAGATGCGATATCGCGTTTTAAGAATCATAAGAAATCTATTGCTACGATACGTAGACATCTGCAAACGCTATTTCCCTGCAAGGAAGTGTCGCATTTACATTCATTTGAAGTGTAGACGAGGAATACATAACACTTCGCAAATCATATTATATCTTACCATGAAACATAGAAATGAGATGCGAAATCGCGTTTTAAGCAGCATTAGATCACTATTGCTACGATAGATAGACATTCGCAAACGCTATTTCCTTGCAAGGAAGTGTCGCATTTACATTCATTTGAAGTGTAGACGAGGAATACACAACACTTCGCAAATCATATTATATCTTACCATGAAACATAGAAATGAGATGCGATATCGCGTTTTAAGAAGCATTTGAACTCTATTGCTTCGATACGTAGACATCTGCAAACGCTATTTCCCTGCAAGGAAGTGTCGCATTTACATTCATTTGAAGCGTAGACGAGGAATACATAACACTTCGCAAATCATATTATATCTTACCATGAAACATAGAAATGAGATGTGATATCGCGTTTTAAGAAGCATTAGAACTCTATTGCTACGATAGATAGACATCTGCAAATGCTATTTCCTTACAAGGAAGTGTCGCATTTACATTCATTTGAAGTGTAGACGAGGAATACATAACACTTCGTAAATCATAATATATCTTACCATGAAACATAGGAATGAGATGCGATATCGCGTTTTAAGAAGCATTAGAACACTATTGCTACGATAGGTAGACATTCGCAAACGCTATTTCCTTGCAAGGAAGTGTCGCATTTACATTCATTTCAATCGTAGACGAGGAATGCATAACACTTCGCAATGAATATTATATCTTACCATGAAACATAGAAATGAGATGCGATATCGCGTTTTAAGAATCATAAGAAATCTATTGCTACGATACGTAGACATCTGCAAACGCTATTTCCCTGCAAGGAAGTGTCGCATTTACATTCATTTGAAGTGTAGACGAGGAATACATAACACTTCGCAAATCATATTATATCTTACCATGAAACATAGAGATGAGACGCGATATCGCGTTTTAAGAAGCATTAGAACACTATTGCTATGATAGGTAGACATTCGCAAACGCTATTTCCTTGCAAGGAAGTGTCGCATTTACATTCATTTGAAGTGTAGGCGAGGAATACATGACACTTCGCAAATCATATTATATCTTACTATGAAACATAGAAATGAGATGCGATATCGCGTTCTAAGAAGCATTTGAACTCTATTGCTACGATACGTAGACATCTGCAAACGCTATTTCCTTGCAAGGAAGTGTCTCATTTACATTCATTTCAATCGTATACGAGGAATGCATAACACTTCGCAATGAATATTATATCTTACCATGAAACATAGAAATGTGATGCGATATCGCGTTTTATGAAGCATTAGAACTGTATTGCTACGATACCTAGACATCTGCAGACGCTATTTCCTAGCAAGGAAGTGTCGCATTTACATTCATTTGAAGTGTAGGCGAGAAATACATCACACTTCGCAAATCATATTATATCTTACCATGAAACATAGAAATGAGATGCGATATCGCGTTTTAAGAAGCATTTGAACTCTATTGCTACGATACGTAGACATCTGCAACGCTATTTCCTTGCAAGGAAGTGGCGCATTTACATTCATTTGAAGTGTAGACGAGGAATACATAACACTTCGCAAATCATAATATATCTTACCATGAAACATAGAAATGAGATGCGATATCGCGTTTTAAGAAGCATTTGAACCCTATTGCTTCGATACGTAGACATCTGCAAACGCTATTTCCTTGCAAGGAAGTGTCGCATTTACATTCATTTGAAGTGTAGACGAGGAATACATAACACTTCGCAAAACGTATTATATCTTACCATGATACATAGAGATGAGATGCGATATCGCGTTTTAAGAATCATAAGAACTCTATTGCTACGATACGTAGACATCTGCAAACGCTATTTCCTTGCAAGGAAGTGTCGCATTTACATTCATTTGAAGTGTAGGCGAGGAATACATGACACTTCGCAAATCATATTATATCTTACCATGAGACATAGAAATGAGATGCGATATCGCGTTTTAAGAAGCATTAGAACCCTATTGCTACGATAGGTAGACATCTGCAAACGCTATTTCCTTGCAAGGAAGTGTCGCATTTACATTCATTTCTATCGTATACGAGGAATGCATAACACTTCGCAATGAATATTATATCTTACCATGAAACATAGAAATGTGATGCGATATCGCGTTTTATGAAGCATTAGAACTGTATTGCTACGATACCTAGACATCTGCAGACGCTATTTCCTAGCAAGGAAGTGTCGCATTTACATTCATTTGAAGTGTAGGCGAGGAATACATGACATTTCGCAAATCATATTATATCTTACCATGAAACATAGAAATGAGATGCGATATCGCGTTTTAAGAAGCATTAGAACTCTATTGCTACGATAGGTAGACATCTGCAAACGCTATTTCCTTACAAGGAAGTGTCGCATTTACATTCGTTTGAAGTGTAGACGAGGAATACATAACACTTCGCAAATCATAATATATCTTACCATGAAACATAGGAATGAGATGCGATATCGCGTTTTAAGAAGCATTAGAACACTATTGCTACGATAGGTAGACATTCGCAAACGCTATTTCCTTGCAAGGAAGTGTCGCATTTACATTCATTTCAATCGTAGACGAGGAATGCATAACACTTCGCAATGTATATTATATCTTACCATGAAACATAGAAATGAGATGCGATATCGCGTTTTAAGAAGCATTTGAACTCTATTGCTACGATACGTAGACATCTGCAACGCTATTTCCTTGCAAGGAAGTGGCGCATTTACATTCATTTGAAGTGTAGACGAGGAATACATAACACTTCGCAAATCATAATATATCTTACCATGAAACATAGAAATGAGATGCGATATCGCGTTTTAAGAAGCATTTGAACCCTATTGCTTCGATACGTAGACATCTGCAAACGCTATTTCCTTGCAAGGAAGTGTCGCATTTACATTCATTTGAAGTGTAGACGAGGAATACATAACACTTCGCAAAACGTATTATATCTTACCATGATACATAGAGATGAGATGCGATATCGCGTTTTAAGAAGCATTAGAACACTATTGCTACGATAGGTAGACATTCGCAAACGCTATTTCCTTGCAAGGAAGTGTCGCATTTACATTCATTTGAAGTGTAGACGAGGAATACATAACACTTCGTAAATCATAATATATCTTACCATGAAACATAGAAATGAGATGCGATATCGCGTTTTAAGAATCATAAGAACTCTATTGCTACGATACGTAGACATCTGCAAACGCAATTTCCTTGCAAGGAAGTGTCGCATTTACATTCATTTGAAGTGTAGACGAGGAATACATAACACTTCGCAAATCATATTATATCTTACCATTAAACATAGAAATGAGATGCGATATCGCGTTTTAAGAAGCATTAGAACTCTATTGCTACGATAGGTAGACATCTGCAAACGCTATTTCCTTACAAGGAAGTGTCGCATTTACATTCATTTGAAGTGTAGACGAGGAATACATAACACTTCGCAAATCATATTATACCTTACCATGAAATATAGAAATCAGATGCGATATCGCGTTTTAAGGAGCATTTGAACTCTATTGCTTCGATACGTAGACATCTGCAAACGCTATTTCCCTGCAAGGAAGTGTCGCATTTACATTCATTTAAAGTGTAGACGAGGAATACATAACACTTCGCAAATCATATTATATCTTACCATGAAACATAGAGATGAGACGCGATATCGCGTTTTAAGAAGCATTAGAACACTATTGCTATGATAGGTAGACATTCGCAAACGCTATTTCCTTGCAAGGAAGTGTCGCATTTACATTCATTTGAAGTGTAGGCGAGGAATACATGACACTTCGCAAATCATATTATATCTTACCATGAAACATAGGAATGAGATGCGATATCGCGTTTTAAGAAGCATTAGAACACTATTGCTACGTGTCACGTCCCGAGGTGCGGTTGCGCTCGCAACGGTGGCACAAAGTCGTAACCGTTCCCGAAAATAACGCGAATTGCGTCCGGACCGGGTTCGTTGGCGTTTCGGACTCGATAAAACGGTAACTAACACTAAACTTACCTTGCGAAGGCTTGATTCCGCTGTCTGATTTCTCTTTCCAGGTACCTGGAACGCCTTGGATCCGCAACCGGGATGGCGGCGGCGTACGGCTGGAACGGAGGTACGTCTACGGGAATAAGCGTCCAGGCGGGTTGACTCCGGCTGGCAGGTATCGGCGTTTGGCCCTGACGATTGGCGACTCGTACGGGTCGTGCGGCGAAGGAAACCTCCTTCACAGGAACCAGGACTCGAACGTAGGAAATTGAATATTCTGGTGCATCACCCACGTATTCCCGAGCGAGACGACGAATGAACTCTCTCCTCCCCGCGCGTCGTGTACGCTTTGTCGAAGGTGCAAGGCTCATCGAGAATACTTGAACTTCGGTTGAATACGGCACGGCTAAGCGTTGGTTCGCTCTAGCTTACCGGGATCGACCTGGGCGCAAGATATTCTGTACACGGTAGAAGTGAGGATGGAGCAACTAAGCGCTGGTTCGCTCTAGTCGTCGAGCCTCAAGACTATCGTAGATGAGATATAGAATTAGAATAATCGCGAGCGTACCCGTGGATTAGAATTAAGGAATTGTATTTGAACTCGAATAAAGATACTTTGAATCTGGTAAAAATAAACTATATTCTATGATTTCACTATACTAGATACACTTGACTAAATTCTAAGTTACTGACTAGCGATTACAATGAGAATTAGAAATAGTATAAAGTATCGAATGGACTCCGCTATGGGAGTATGGATAGAGACGAATGCATTAGAGCTAATTGCTCGTTGCGAATGAGCCTATTGCTCGGATCGGAGGTGCATCGTTCGGATGCTGGATTAGAACTCCTCGGTTCGGAGATGAGATGCGAACTGACTCTCGGATCTCGCGTCCGCGACCTCCTCGGGTCGCGCGGCGCGCGAGTCGCTGGGCCCTCGCGGTGGGGCGGACGGTCGGAGTAGGGCGGCCGCTCGGCCCTCGTGGTGGGACGGCCGTTCGGAGTGGGGCGCGGCCCGCGTTAAGCGTGAGCCGCGAGCGTCGAGTGTGCGCGCGAGTGCACGGAACATAACCGTGCATGAATAAAATATATACATATATTCACTTAAATCTAGGTGTGTGTTGGTGTGTATGTACATAGGTGAGTAGTGTGCTTATTCTAATCCCACATGTACGAGAAGTACGTATAGGGCTTCGTGATTGCTGGGGATTCGACCCAGTACGTGTCGGAGAGCTCCTCGCCCTCGTAATACGGGGTGAAGTCCTCCCCCTCGTGTGTGGAGATCGCGCGTGGGCGCGGCATGCTGCATCCCTCTTCCCTCTCGTACCTTTGTCTCCTTCTGTAGGGACGGCGAGTCGGCGGGTGGCCCGTGTGCAGGGGCTCCGGATACGGATGCTGGGGATGATGAGGTGGACGCCGGAGGGTGGCAGGCGGTACGCCTGACGTTACACCACCCCCCTTGGAAAAAGAATCTCGGCCATGCCGAGATCTCTTGTCTGTTGGGTAGATTTCGGGATGCTGGATCCTTCTCTTGGTCCTGTCGGCTGGATGCTGCGGAATCTGAGGTTTTTCGCCTGGTTGGTCCTGGCGATAACGTTTGGAGATTGGACCGTGACTGCGGGCTTCCTTCGGATTGCAGGCACTTTCGTCGCTTTCACTTTCAGCGTTCGTTTGAATGTCACTGCTCTCACTGACTTCATTTTCAGTTTTTCGCACTTTTCTTTCACTAGCATCCACACTCTGCATACTATGCATTCGTTTACAAATTTTGATTTTGTTCGTATGAACAATTTTATGGCGCCCTTTTACATTTAGCTTAACATTACAGTTGCCCAAAATTTCGAGGATACGGTACGGTCCAGAGTATTGTGCCTGGAACTTATGTTTGTTCGGCTCTTTTAAAAGATAGACCCATTGGCCTACCTCGAAGTTTTGGACATTGAGATTTCGGTCATAATAATATTTAGAACGGCGTTTCGCATTGTCTAGATTGGCTTTAGCCAAATCCTGAGATTTCGAGATTTTCTCCTGAAGTTGTATAAGATAGTCGCTATAAGTTTCGTTATCAGAGCTGTCCTGAAAAGGAGTGGCTGACGGCGTCCTAGCTATCCTGCCGAACACTAGTTCGTGTGGGGTGTATAATGTACCCTCGTGCACACTGGTGTTGTATGAAAACATTGCATACGGTAACCAATTCACCCAATCGTTACTCGACTCTATGTAATGCTTCAGATATTCGGCCAGGACGTGGTGAGATCGTTCAACGGACCCGTTTGTCTGTGGATGGAACGCAGTGGACTTGTATTGCTTAATACGGAATTTGATTGCTATGGCTTTAATCAAGCTGTTTATAAAGTTCGAACCTTGGTCCGTGAGTATGCCTTTCGGGCATCCGAATTTACAAATGAATTCTTTTATTAAAGCTTCGGCAATGTCTACTGCGGTGGTGGTTTTGAGAGGAACTGCGACTGAGTATTTAGTGAGGAGATCTTGGATCGTGAGGATACTTGTATAACCGTCGGAAGTTTCGGGAAGAGGACCCATTACGTCCATTGAAATCTTATCGAATGCCCTGCCAGGGGTGTCGGTTAAAGTGAGAGGCTGTCTGGTCTTTACCCGGACCAGTTTCTCTGTCTGACAACTTTTACATTTGCCAATGTATTCTTGTATTTGTGTTTTCATGTTTGGCCAAAAGTATTGTTGTCTGATGCGAGAATAAGTTTTATTAACCCCTTTGTGACCTCCCACAGGGGAGTCGTGGTTTTCTCTTATTATTTTCAGTCGCTCTTCGACCGAAGGGGTTTTAATGAGGCCCTGGCAGACCGTAATCTGGACAGTTGTTTCGTAAAACAGGTCTTGAAGGATTTTCTGGATTCGGGACCAGGATACGGAGTCTAGATAGGTTTGTGCGATACTAAATGTTTGTAATTGTAATTCGTTTACAACGTCGCACAAGGATCTGAATGTTTCTATTACGGTCTGGAAATTGATTGATCTGGTGGAATGTTCGATGATTGGAAGCTGGATTTGGAATTCGTTTCCGATTTGTATGACTTTGGCTTTGGTAAGGACGTGATTTTTGTTTAGGAGGAATTTTTCAGCGTTTGCTAGATCTTTGGCGCCCGTGTCATAGGGGTGCCCAGATTGCGTGACGAAGACAACTACATTGTCTCGTCGCGTTGATAATGCGTCACGGCTGAAATTAAATAGAGGTTCGCGTCGGAAAAATTCATTTGGAGCAGGAGTATAGAAGTCGGTGCTGTCGCTGGCGACTTGCGGAGGTGGTGCTGTGTTGGTACGGAAGGACGTGCCTGGAGTCGGTAATTCAGGTTCTGATGTTACCGGAGTAGGAGGAGGCGCTAGTGTGGTATACTTTTTACGGGTTTCCGGAGGCACATCGAAGATGTCGTCCTCCGAGTTTTCTGAATACGAGAGCGGAAAAATTTGAGCGGGATTCCGCGACAATGCGTCCGCATTAAGGTTCGTTTTTCCACTTTTATAGACCATCTCGTAGTCAAATTCCGCTAACTTAAGCCTCCACCGTACGAGTCTACTTGACGGGTCCTTGACCGAATTCATCCACACTAACGGTCGATGGTCGGTAACGAGTTTGAATTGATTACCGTATATGTATGGACGAAAGTAATGGACGGCGTAGACAATCGCCAGACACTCCTTCTCGATCGTGGAGTAGTTTTTCTCCGCAGCGTTTAACAGTCGCGACGTGTACGCGATTGGCAAGTCGCGGCCTATTGGTCCTTGACTCAAGATAGCACCAATAGCTTCGGCGGACGCGTCGGTCGTTATCACGAATGGTTGTTTAAAGTTGGGGTACTGCAAGATAGGCGCTTCGCATAGGCAATCTCGGAGTTTGACGAATGAATTCTCATGCTCGTTACGCCATACAAAGGGCGCGTCCTTTTTTAACAAATTCGTTAGAGGCTTAGCAATATTGGAAAAATTTGCGATGAACCGCCTGTAGTATCCCGCGAGCCCGAGGAATTGTTTGATCTGTTTCGCGTTGCGCGGGCGCGGAAAATTTTTGACGGCGCTAATTTTCGCAGGGTCAGGTTTTACACCGTGCTCACTGATAATATGACCCAAATAGCTTACTTCTCTCCTCAAGAATTCGCACTTATCCGGCTGCAATACTAAATTAGCTTCTTTGAGCCGTTGAGTTAATTTATCGAATTTAAGTCGATGTTCTTGAAGAGAGCTAGCGTAGATAACAATGTCGTCCAAATAGACGAAAATTTCGTTCCCCTGGAGACCGGACAGGACATTGTCCATAAGTCGTTGGAACGTCGCTGGCGCATTTTTTAATCCGAATGGCATTCTTTTAAATTCATAATGCCCGTGAGGCGTCGAAAAAGCAGTTTTAGGAGCATCGGCGGGCTCCATTGGGATCTGGTGAAATCCGCTCGCGAGATCGAATGTACTAAAATACTTCGCACTCCCGAGCTGATCAAGTATCTCGGTAATGCAAGGGAGGGGATAGGCATCGGCGACAGATTTCTCATTGAGTGCGCGGTAGTCGATGACGACGCGCCATTGCTTGTTGCCCAAGGAGTCCGGTTTCTTTGGGACAACCCACAATGGCGAATTATATGGTGATTTTGACGGAGAGATGACACCATTTTGTAAAAATTTGTCGACTTGTCGTCGAATCTCCTCCTTATGAGCTGGTGGGAATCGGTATTGTTTCACATTGACGGGGCGGTCGTCGACGGTTGGAATCTTGTGCGTGGTTGCTGACGTATGCCCTAATTTATCCCCCTCAATGTGAAAAAGCTCCTGCGTGCTTTGAACGAGACGGACGACGTGCTCTCTTTCCTCTGCGTTGAGGTGGTCGAGACGGAGGAGACTAAGAATTCGATCTAGGCGAGATTTCGAAGGATTGGCGGATTTCGATGTCTGTTTTAACGGCGCCTGTTGTATATTATTTTTAACCGCCTGAGCATAGGAGATTTGCTGAGTATTCGCGATTTTGCAACGCGAAGGAGGAGTTTCGAGTGTCGAATATGGTGTCTGACTCGAGAAAGAAATAGAAGTTTTCCCTTTTTGGGATGAGCCGATCGGTACGGCGGATACGTTAGATTTAGTAGATTTAGAAAAAACCGGATACAGCGACGGACTATCCTCCTCGTGGAGGGGAGTCATGATTTGCGCGGGCTCAAGTACGATTTCTGGTAACGCGATTTCGACGGCGCGGTCGGATGAATTAATTATTCGAGTTACCGCTTTGCCCCGAATTACTCTGACGAGAGCGTTTCCGAAAAATATACCCGGCGCAAGATCGATACGGGGAATTATACCTTCCGCGAGGTTCGAATTAACTACGCGGACCTTGATACCGATATTTGATCTCGGCGGAATGGAGATACGGTCTCCTGACTTCGGAGAAGCTGCTTTGTCTTGCGTTCGAAGCTTCGATTTCGTTGCTGCATCGCGTTTCAGCGGAGGCGATGATTTACGCGGCGGGCGCGGCGGCGGAGGGGGAATAGATTCCGTGCGCGGCGCTTGTTTACGTTTCGGCGATAGGAGAGGCTTTATTTTCGAGTCCGGTGACGGTTCCTCGAGTGTTTCGATATCGTCTTCGAAAGGAATTCTCTTACCATTCCATTTGATTATTTTATTTGGAAAAGAGATTTCTGCGTCCATACAGAACCCGGAGCCGAGGATCCCGCTTGGTTTAAGGGGAAAATCATCCTCGACCACATTAAAAGGGACGACGCGACCGAAAATGACAAGATTCACCGTCCCTAAGGTTGCGGTTTTGCCATCGGTTACCCCTGTTATTATTACGATCTCGGACTTATCGATTCGCGCGGATGCTTTTAGAGCCGAACGTTTTATAATATTTATTTCCGCCCCAGTGTCCACCATGAAGCGAGTTGGTGAAATTAGAAGATCGGATTTTAAAATTACGTTTGGCGTGCTAGTTTTTCCGGTTATGTTTATCGCGGCGTTTCGTCGATTTCCGCGTTGGAGTTGTTCGCGGCGAGAGGACGGACTTGGTGCGCGGCCTCGCCACCTGTCTCGCGGCGGGTGCGGAGGCCATTGTCGTTTCCCGAATTCTTGTTTACCGCGTTGTTGTACTGTCTTTTGCGGCACTCGCCTATTTCGTGCCCCTGGGTCTTGCAATAGCGACAAAATTTGGGCGCGTCCCTGGCTACGATTTGTCTCGGTTGTTCGTACGCGGGGCCTCGAGTAGGAGGCGGTACGTCCCTGGATCGCAAGTATTCCTGCGGTCGGTACGGCGATGGCGGTCTGAGCCGACACTCGGTCGCGTAATGTCCGATATTATTGCATTTTCGGCAAATAATTTCGGCTGGTTTTTCGCGCGATTCTGGTCGCGCGACACGCGATCTACCTAGCCGGTTGCAATCACGTTCGTGCATTTGATAGAGCTCCCGCGCTCGAGCGAACGTTTCTCGCAATGTACCGAATGAACTTATAGTCATTTGCATTCGAATTTCCGGAATGAGACCGTCTTTAAAACATTGTAGGGTGAGCGCGTCTACGTCATCGAGCGATTCCGGTGTGTCTCGTCGAGCAAGCCTCTCGCAATCAATTATAGCGGTTCTAAGATCTTTTACTCGACCGATGTAATCTAGAATGTGCTCGTTCGCGCGCATAAATATATTAGCAAGTTCACCCCGATAATGATGAGCTGATTTTACGGAGCAAAAAGTGCTGCGAAGAACGTCCGTTAATTCGAGTATTGTGTAACACGGCTCGTCTTCTAGCGCGGCGTAGGCACGACCCTTGAGTTTTCCCTTAAGCAGGCGTGTGAAAGTTCGCTCGCACCCATTAGGGATAAGCTCATAAGCGCGTTTACACGCTCGGGTAAACTGAAGAATTGGAATGTTCTGACCATCGAATGTCGGCACGGCTTCGAGGGCCTGCTTAAGCGATAGCTCGTCGTGTTGCGAACTATTTGTATTAAAATCGGAGCTCGAATTATGTCCGGAAAGCGGATTTCCCCGAGGAATATCCAGAGAAACGGTATCGTCGCGCGTTAAATCAGGCGTTCTGCGGATAGATTCTATTTCACGACGTAGAATTTCTATTTGCTGGAGCAACGCGGCATTACTAGGATCGGTCGTTTTCGTATTTTTCGCGGAAGTATTTTGTTGCGCGGTACTAGGAAGAGGCTCGGAGATAGCGTCTTGGAAGTCGAGCGTTCTGCTAGTGCGTTTTTCGCGTTCGGAATCGGCCATCGCGGCGGCTCGCTGTGTCTGCTGGCGCGTTTTTGTCGGAGTCCGGGTTGCCATATCTAGTTTCGCGGTTCCTTTCGGCGGAATTTCCGGAGGAAACGCGTGGCTATCCCACCGCTGTCACCAAAAATAACTTTCGTGTCACGTCCCGAGGTGCGGTTGCGCTCGCAACGGTGGCACAAAGTCGTAACCGTTCCCGAAAATAACGCGAATTGCGTCCGGACCGGGTTCGTTGGCGTTTCGGACTCGATAAAACGGTAACTAACACTAAACTTACCTTGCGAAGGCTTGATTCCGCTGTCTGATTTCTCTTTCCAGGTACCTGGAACGCCTTGGATCCGCAACCGGGATGGCGGCGGCGTACGGCTGGAACGGAGGTACGTCTACGGGAATAAGCGTCCAGGCGGGTTGACTCCGGCTGGCAGGTATCGGCGTTTGGCCCTGACGATTGGCGACTCGTACGGGTCGTGCGGCGAAGGAAACCTCCTTCACAGGAACCAGGACTCGAACGTAGGAAATTGAATATTCTGGTGCATCACCCACGTATTCCCGAGCGAGACGACGAATGAACTCTCTCCTCCCCGCGCGTCGTGTACGCTTTGTCGAAGGTGCAAGGCTCATCGAGAATACTTGAACTTCGGTTGAATACGGCACGGCTAAGCGTTGGTTCGCTCTAGCTTACCGGGATCGACCTGGGCGCAAGATATTCTGTACACGGTAGAAGTGAGGATGGAGCAACTAAGCGCTGGTTCGCTCTAGTCGTCGAGCCTCAAGACTATCGTAGATGAGATATAGAATTAGAATAATCGCGAGCGTACCCGTGGATTAGAATTAAGGAATTGTATTTGAACTCGAATAAAGATACTTTGAATCTGGTAAAAATAAACTATATTCTATGATTTCACTATACTAGATACACTTGACTAAATTCTAAGTTACTGACTAGCGATTACAATGAGAATTAGAAATAGTATAAAGTATCGAATGGACTCCGCTATGGGAGTATGGATAGAGACGAATGCATTAGAGCTAATTGCTCGTTGCGAATGAGCCTATTGCTCGGATCGGAGGTGCATCGTTCGGATGCTGGATTAGAACTCCTCGGTTCGGAGATGAGATGCGAACTGACTCTCGGATCTCGCGTCCGCGACCTCCTCGGGTCGCGCGGCGCGCGAGTCGCTGGGCCCTCGCGGTGGGGCGGACGGTCGGAGTAGGGCGGCCGCTCGGCCCTCGTGGTGGGACGGCCGTTCGGAGTGGGGCGCGGCCCGCGTTAAGCGTGAGCCGCGAGCGTCGAGTGTGCGCGCGAGTGCACGGAACATAACCGTGCATGAATAAAATATATACATATATTCACTTAAATCTAGGTGTGTGTTGGTGTGTATGTACATAGGTGAGTAGTGTGCTTATTCTAATCCCACATGTATGAGAAGTACGTATAGGGCTTCGTGATTGCTGGGGATTCGACCCAGTACGTGTCGGAGAGCTCCTCGCCCTCGTAATACGGGGTGAAGTCCTCCCCCTCGTGTGTGGAGATCGCGCGTGGGCGCGGCATGCTGCATCCCTCTTCCCTCTCGTACCTTTGTCTCCTTCTGTAGGGACGGCGAGTCGGCGGGTGGCCCGTGTGCAGGGGCTCCGGATACGGATGCTGGGGATGATGAGGTGGACGCCGGAGGGTGGCAGGCGGTACGCCTGACGTTACATACGATAGGTAGACATTCACAAACGCTATTTCCTTGCAAGGAAGTGTCGCATTTACATTCATTTCAATCGTAGACGAGGAATGCATAACACTTCGCAATGAATATTATATCTTACCATGAAACATAGAAATGAGATGCGATATCGCGTTTTAAGAATCATAAGAAATCTATTGCTACGATACGTAGACATCTGCAAACGCTATTTCCTTGCAAGGAAGTGTCGCATTTACATTCATTTGAAGTGTAGACGAGGAATACACAACACTTCGCAAATCATATTATATCTTACCATGAAACACAGAAATGAGATGCGATATCGCGTTTTAAGAAGCATTTGAACTCTATTGCTTCGATACGTAGACATCTGCAAACGCTATTTCCCTGCAAGGAAGTGTCGCATTTACATTCATTTGAAGTGTAGACGAGGAATACATAACACTTCGCAAATCATATTATATCTTACCATGAAACATAGAGATGAGACGCGATATCGCGTTTTAAGAAGCATTAGAACACTATTGCTATGATAGGTAGACATTCGCAAAAGCTATTTCCTTGCAAGGAAGTGTCGCATTTACATTCATTTGAAGTGTAGACGAGGAATACATAACACTTCGCAAATCATATTATATCTTACCATGAAACATAGAAATGAGATGCGATATCGCGTTTTAAGCAGCATTAGAACACTATTGCTACGATAGATAGACATTCGCAAACGCTATTTCCTTGCAAGGAAGTGGCGCATTTACATTCATTTGAAGTGTAGACGAGGAATACATAACACTTCGCAAATCATAATATATCTTACCATGAAACATAGAAATGAGATGCGATATCGCGTTTTAAGAAGCATTTGAACCCTATTGCTTCGATACGTAGACATCTGCAAACGCTATTTCCTTGCAAGGAAGTGTCGCATTTACATTCATTTGAAGTGTAGACGAGGAATACATAACACTTCGCAAAACGTATTATATCTTACCATGATACATAGAGATGAGATGCGATATCGAGTTTTAAGAAGCATTAGAACACTATTGCTACGATAGGTAGACATTCGCAAACGCTATTTCCTTGCAAGGAAGTGTCGCATTTACATTCATTTGAAGTGTAGACGAGGAATACATAACACTTCGTAAATCATAATATATCTTACCATGAAACATAGAAATGAGATGCGATATCGCGTTTTAAGAATCATAAGAACTCTACTGCTACGATACGTAGACATCTGCAAACGCAATTTCCTTGCAAGGAAGTGTCGCATTTACATTCATTTGAAGTGTAGACGAGGAATACATAACACTTCGCAAATCATATATCTTACCATTAAACATAGAAATGAGATGCGATATCGCGTTTTAAGAAGCATTAGAACTCTATTGCTACGATAGGTAGACATCTGCAAACGCTATTTCCTTACAAGGAAGTGTCGCATTTACATTCATTTGAAGTGTAGACGAGGAATACATAACACTTCGCAAATCATATTATACCTTACCATGAAATATAGAAATCAGATGCGATATCGCGTTTTAAGAAGCATTTGAACTCTATTGCTTCGATACGTAGACATCTGCAAACGCTATTTCCCTGCAAGGAAGTGTCGCATTTACATTCATTTAAAGTGTAGACGAGGAATACATAACACTTCGCAAATCATATTATATCTTACCATGAAACATAGAGATGAGACGCGATATCGCGTTTTAAGAAGCATTAGAACACTATTGCTATGATAGGTAGACATTCGCAAACGCTATTTCCTTGCAAGGAAGTGTCGCATTTACATTCATTTGAAGTGTAGGCGAGGAATACATGACACTTCGCAAATCATATTATATCTTACCATGAAACATAGGAATGAGATGCGATATCGCGTTTTAAGAAGCATTAGAACACTATTGCTACGATAGGTAGACATTCGCAAACTTTATTTCCTTGCAAGGAAGTGTCGCATTTACATTCATTTGAAGTGTAGGCGAGGAATACATGACACTTCGCAAATCATATTATATCTTACCATGAAACATAGAAATGAGATGCGATATCGCGTTCTAAGAAGCATTTGAACTCTATTGCTACGATACGTAGACATCTGCAAACGCTATTTCCTTGCAAGGAAGTGTCGCATTTACATTCATTTCAATCGTATACGAGGAATGCATAACACTTCGCAGTGAATATTATATCTTACCATGAAACATAGAAATGTGATGCGATATCGCGTTTTATGAAGCATTAGAACTGTATTGCTACGATACCTAGACATCTGCAGACGCTATTTCCTAGCAAGGAAGTGTCGCATTTACATTCATTTGAAGTGTAGGCGAGGAATACATGACACTTCGCAAATCATATTATATCTTACCATGAAACATAGAAATGAGATGCGATATCGCGTTTTAAGAAGCATTAGAACTCTATTGCTGCGATAGGTAGACATCTGCAAACGCTATTTCCTTACAAGGAAGTGTCGCATTTACATTCGTTTGAATCGTAGACGAGGAATGCATAACACTTCGCAAATCATATTATATCTTACCATGAAACATAGAAATGAGATGCGATATCGCGTTTTAAGCAGCATTAGAACACTATTGCTACGATAGATAGACATTCGCAAAAGCTATTTCCTTGCAAGGAAGTGTCGCATTTACATTCATTTGAAGTGTAGGCGAGGAATACATGACACTTCGCAAATCATATTATATCTTACCATGAAACATAGAAATGAGATGCGATATCGCGTTCTAAGATGTAACGTCAGGCGTACCGCCTGCCACCCTCCGGCGTCCACCTCATCATCCCCAGCATCCGTATCCGGAGCCCCTGCACACGGGCCACCCGCCGACTCGCCGTCCCTACAGAAGGAGACAAAGGTACGAGAGGGAAGAGGGATGCAGCATGCCGCGCCCACGCGCGATCTCCACACACGAGGGGGAGGACTTCACCCCGTATTACGAGGGCGAGGAGCTCTCCGACACGTACTGGGTCGAATCCCCAGCAATCACGAAGCCCTATACGTACTTCTCGTACATGTGGGATTAGAATAAGCACACTACTCACCTATGTACATACACACCAACACACACCTAGATTTAAGTGAATATATGTATATATTTTATTCATGCACGGTTATGTTCCGTGCACTCGCGCGCACACTCGACGCTCGCGGCTCACGCTTAACGCGGGCCGCGCCCCACTCCGAACGGCCGTCCCACCACGAGGGCCGAGCGGCCGCCCTACTCCGACCGTCCGCCCCACCGCGAGGGCCCAGCGACTCGCGCGCCGCGCGACCCGAGGAGGTCGCGGACGCGAGATCCGAGAGTCAGTTCGCGTCTCATCTCCGAACCGGAGAGTTCCAATCTCATCTCCGAACTGGAGAGTTCGCGTCTCATCTCCGAACCGGAGAGTTCCAATCTCGCCTCCGAACGGAGGAGTTCCAAACTCATCTCCGAACTGGAGAGTTCGTATCTCATCTCCGAACCGAGGAGTTCTAATCCAGCATCCGAACGATGCACCTCCGATCCGAGCAATAGGCTCATTCGCAACGAGCAATTAGCTCTAATGCATTCGTCTCTATCCATACTCCCATAGCGGAGTCCATTCGATACTTTATACTATTTCTAATTCTCATTGTAATCGCTAGTCAGTAACTTAGAATTTAGTCAAGTGTATCTAGTATAGTGAAATCATAGAATATAGTTTATTTTTACCAGATTCAAAGTATCTTTATTCGAGTCCAAATACAATTCCTTAATTCTACTCCACGGGTACGCTCGCGATTATTCTATTTCTATATCTCATCTGCGATAGTCTTGAGGCTCGACGACTAGAGCGAACCAGCGCTTAGTTGCTCCATCCTCACTTCTACCGTATACAGAATATCTTGCGCCCAGGTTGATCCCGGTAAGCTAGAGCGAACCAACGCTTAGCCGCGCCGTACTCGACCGAAGTTCAAGTATTCTCGACGAGCCTTGCACCTCCGACAAAGCGTACACGACGCGCGGGGAGGAGAGAGTTTATTCGTCGTCTCGCTCGGGAATACGTGGGTGATGCACCAGAATATTCAATATCCTGCGTTCGAGTCCTGGTACCTGTGAAGGAGGTTTCCTTCGCCGCACGACCCGTACCTCCGTTCCAGCCGAACGCCGCCGCCATCCCGGTTGCGGATCCAAGGCGCTCCAGGTACCTAGAAAGAGAAATCAGACAGCGGAATCAAGCCTTCGCAAGGTAAGTTTAGTGTTAATTACCGTTTTATCGAGTCCGAAACGCCAACGAACCCGGTCCGGACGCAATTCGCGTTATTTTCGGGAACGGTTACGACTTTGTGCCACCGTTGCGAGCGCAACCGCACCTCGGGACGTGACACGAAAGTTATTTTTGGTGACAGCGGTGGGATAGCCACGCGTTTCCTCCGGAAATTCCGCCGAAAGGAACCGCGAAACTAGATATGGCAACCCGGACTCCGGCAAAAACGCGCCAGCAGACACAGCGAGCCGCCGCGATGGCCGATTCCGAACGCGAAAAACGCACTAGCAGAACGCTTGATTTCCAAGACGCTATCGCCGAGCCTCTTCCTAGTACCGCGCAACAAAATACTTCCGCGAAAAATACGAAAGCGACCGATCCGAGTAATGCCGCGTTGCTCCAGCAAATAGAAATTTTACGCCGTGAATTAGAATCTATTCGCAGAACGCCTGATTTAACGCGCGACGATACTGTTTCTCTAGATATTCCTCGGGGAAATCCGCTTTCCGGACATAATTCGAGCTCTGATTTCAATACAAATAGTTCGCAACACGACGAGCTATCGCTTAAGCAGGCCCTCGAAGCCGTGCCGACATTCGATGGTCAGAACATTCCTATTCTTCAGTTTACCCGAGCGTGTAAACGCGCTTATGAGCTTATCCCTAATGGGTGCGAGCGAACTTTCACACGCCTGCTTAAGGGAAAACTCAAGGGTCGTGCCTACGCCGCGCTAGAAGACGAGCCGTGTTACACAATACTCGAATTAACGGACGTTCTTCGCAGCACATTTTGCTCCGTAAAATCAGCTCATCATTATCGGGGTGAACTTGCCAATATATTTATGCGCGCGAACGAGCACATTCTAGATTACATCGGTCGAGTAAAAGATCTTAGAACCGCTATAATTGATTGCGAAAGGCTTGCTCGACGAGACACACCGGAATCGCTCGATGACGTAGACGCGCTCACATTACAATGTTTTAAAGACGGTCTCATTCCAGAAATTCGGATGCAAATGACGGTAAATTCATTCGGTACATTGCGAGAAACGTTCGCTCGAGCGCGAGAGCTTTACCAAATGCACGAACGTGATTGCAACCGACTAGGTAGATCGCGTGCCGCGCGACCAGAATCGCGCGAAAAACCAGCCGAAATTATTTGCCGAAAATGCAATAATATCGGACATTACGCGACCGAGTGTCGGCTCAGACCGCCATCGCCGTACCGACCGCAGGAATACTTGCGATCCAGGGACGTACCGCCTCCTACTCGAGGCCCCGCGTACGAACAACCGAGACAAATCGTAGCCAGGGACGCGCCCAAATTTTGTCGCTATTGCAAGACCCCGGGGCACGAAATAGGCGAGTGCCGAAAAAGGCAGTACAACAACGCGGTAAATAAAAATTCGGGAAACGACAATGGCCTCCGCACCCGCCGCGAGACAGGTGGCGAGGCCGCGCACCAAGTCCGTCCTCTCGCCGCGAACAACTCCAACGCGGAAATCGACGAAACGCCGCGATAAACATAACCGGAAAAACTAGCACGCCAAACGTAATTCTAAAATCCGATCTTCTAATTTCACCAACTCGCTTCATGGTGGACACTGGGGCGGAAATAAATATTATAAAACGTTCGGCTCTAAAAGCATCCGCGCGAATCGATAAGTCCGAGATCGTAATAATAACAGGGGTAACCGATGGCAAAACCGCAACCTTAGGGACGGTGAATCTTGTCATTTTCGGTCGCGTCGTCCCTTTTAATGTGGTCGAGGATGATTTTCCCCTTAAACCAAGCGGGATCCTCGGCTCCGGGTTCTGTATGGACGCAGAAATCTCTTTTCCAAATAAAATAATCAAATGGAATGGTAAGAGAATTCCTTTCGAAGACGATATCGAAACACTCGAGGAACCGTCACCGGACTCGAAAATAAAGCCTCTCCTATCGCCGAAACGTAAACAAGCGCCGCGCACGGAATCTATTCCCCCTCCGCCGCCGCGCCCGCCGCGTAAATCATCGCCTCCGCTGAAACGCGATGCAGCAACGAAATCGAAGCTTCGAACGCAAGACAAAGCAGCTTCTCCGAAGTCAGGAGACCGTATCTCCATTCCGCCGAGATCAAATATCGGTATCAAGGTCCGCGTAGTTAATTCGAACCTCGCGGAAGGTATAATTCCCCGTATCGATCTTGCGCCGGGTATATTTTTCGGAAACGCTCTCGTCAGAGTAATTCGGGGCAAAGCGGTAACTCGAATAATTAATTCATCCGACCGCGCCGTCGAAATCGCGTTACCAGAAATCGTACTTGAGCCCGCGCAAATCATGACTCCCCTCCACGAGGAGGATAGTCCGTCGCTGTATCCGGTTTTTTCTAAATCTACTAAATCTAACGTATCCGCCGTACCGATCGGCTCATCCCAAAAAGGGAAAACTTCTATTTCTTTCTCGAGTCAGACACCATATTCGACACTCGAAACTCCTCCTTCGCGTTGCAAAATCGCGAATACTCAGCAAATCTCCTATGCTCAGGCGGTTAAAAATAATGTACAACAGGCGCCGTTAAAACCGACATCGAAATCCGCCAATCCTTCGAAATCTCGCCTAGATCGAATTCTTAGTCTCCTCCGTCTCGACCACCTCAACGCAGAGGAAAGAGAGCACGTCGTCCGTCTCGTTCAAAGCACGCAGGAGCTTTTTCACATTGAGGGGGATAAATTAGGGCATACGTCAGCAACCACGCACAAGATTCCAACCGTCGACGACCGCCCCGTCAATGTGAAACAATACCGATTCCCACCAGCTCATAAGGAGGAGATTCGACGACAAGTCGACAAATTTTTACAAAATGGTGTCATCTCTCCGTCAAAATCACCATATAATTCGCCATTGTGGGTTGTCCCAAAGAAACCGGACTCCTTGGGCAACAAGCAATGGCGCGTCGTCATCGACTACCGCGCACTCAATGAGAAATCTGTCGCCGATGCCTATCCCCTCCCTTGCATTACCGAGATACTTGATCAGCTCGGGAGTGCGAAGTATTTTAGTACATTCGATCTCGCGAGCGGATTTCACCAGATCCCAATGGAGCCCGCCGATGCTCCTAAAACTGCTTTTTCGACGCCTCACGGGCATTATGAATTTAAAAGAATGCCATTCGGATTAAAAAATGCGCCAGCGACGTTCCAACGACTTATGGACAATGTCCTGTCCGGTCTCCAGGGGAACGAAATTTTCGTCTATTTGGACGACATTGTTATCTACGCTAGCTCTCTTCAAGAACATCGACTTAAATTCGATAAATTAACTCAACGGCTCAAAGAAGCTAATTTAGTATTGCAGCCGGATAAGTGCGAATTCTTGAGGAGAGAAGTAAGCTATTTGGGTCATATTATCAGTGAGCACGGTGTAAAACCTGACCCTGCGAAAATTAGCGCCGTCAAAAATTTTCCGCGCCCGCGCAACGCGAAACAGATCAAACAATTCCTCGGGCTCGCGGGATACTACAGGCGGTTCATCGCAAATTTTTCCAATATTGCTAAGCCTCTAACGAATTTGTTAAAAAAGGACGCGCCCTTTGTATGGCGTAACGAGCATGAGAATTCATTCGTCAAACTCCGAGATTGCCTATGCGAAGCGCCTATCTTGCAGTACCCCAACTTTAAACAACCATTCGTGATAACGACCGACGCGTCCGCCGAAGCTATTGGTGCTATCTTGAGTCAAGGACCAATAGGCCGCGACTTGCCAATCGCGTACACGTCGCGACTGTTAAACGCTGCGGAGAAAAACTACTCCACGATCGAGAAGGAGTGTCTGGCGATTGTCTACGCCGTCCATTACTTTCGTCCATACATATACGGTAATCAATTCAAACTCGTTACCGACCATCGACCGTTAGTGTGGATGAATTCGGTCAAGGACCCGTCAAGTAGACTCGTACGGTGGAGGCTTAAGTTAGCGGAATTTGACTACGAGATGGTCTATAAAAGTGGAAAAACGAACCTTAATGCGGACGCATTGTCGCGGAATCCCGCTCAAATTTTTCCGCTCTCGTATTCAGAAAACTCGGAGGACGACATCTTCGATGTGCCTCCGGAAACCCGTAAAAAGTATACCACACTAGCGCCTCCTCCTACTCCGGTAACATCAGAACCTGAATTACCGACTCCAGGCACGTCCTTCCGTACCAACACAGCACCACCTCCGCAAGTCGCCAGCGACAGCACCGACTTCTATACTCCTGCTCCAAATGAATTTTTCCGACGCGAACCTCTATTTAATTTCAGCCGTGACGCATTATCAACGCGACGAGACAATGTAGTTGTCTTCGTCACGCAATCTGGGCACCCCTATGACACGGGCGCCAAAGATCTAGCAAACGCTGAAAAATTCCTCCTAAACAAAAATCACGTCCTTACCAAAGCCAAAGTCATACAAATCGGAAACGAATTCCAAATCCAGCTTCCAATCATCGAACATTCCACCAGATCAATCAATTTCCAGACCGTAATAGAAACATTCAGATCCTTGTGCGACGTTGTAAACGAATTACAATTACAAACATTTAGTATCGCACAAACCTATCTAGACTCCGTATCCTGGTCCCGAATCCAGAAAATCCTTCAAGACCTGTTTTACGAAACAACTGTCCAGATTACGGTCTGCCAGGGCCTCATTAAAACCCCTTCGGTCGAAGAGCGACTGAAAATAATAAGAGAAAACCACGACTCCCCTGTGGGAGGTCACAAAGGGGTTAATAAAACTTATTCTCGCATCAGACAACAATACTTTTGGCCAAACATGAAAACACAAATACAAGAATATATTGGCAAATGTAAAAGTTGTCAGACAGAGAAACTGGTCCGGGTAAAGACCAGACAGCCTCTCACTTTAACCGACACCCCTGGCAGGGCATTCGATAAGATTTCAATGGACGTAATGGGTCCTCTTCCCGAAACTTCCGACGGTTATACGAGTATCCTCACGATCCAAGATCTCCTCACTAAATACTCAGTCGCAGTTCCTCTCAAAACCACCACCGCAGTAGACATTGCCGAAGCTTTAATAAAAGAATTCATTTGTAAGTTCGGATGCCCGAAAGGCATACTCACGGACCAAGGTTCGAACTTTATAAACAGCTTGATTAAAGCCATAGCAATCAAATTCCGTATTAAGCAATACAAGTCCACTGCGTTCCATCCACAGACAAACGGGTCCGTTGAACGATCTCACCACGTCCTGGCCGAATATCTGAAGCATTACATAGAGTCGAGTAACGATTGGGTGAATTGGTTACCGTATGCAATGTTTTCATACAACACCAGTGTGCACGAGGGTACATTATACACCCCACACGAACTAGTGTTCGGCAGGATAGCTAGGACGCCGTCAGCCACTCCTTTTCAGGACAGCTCTGATAACGAAACTTATAGCGACTATCTTATACAACTTCAGGAGAAAATCTCGAAATCTCAGGATTTGGCTAAAGCCAATCTAGACAATGCGAAACGCCGTTCTAAATATTATTATGACCGAAATCTCAATGTCCAAAACTTCGAGGTAGGCCAATGGGTCTATCTTTTAAAAGAGCCGAACAAACATAAGTTCCAGGCACAGTATTCTGGACCGTACCGTATCCTCGAAATTTTGGGCAATTGTAATGTTAAGCTGAATGTAAAAGGGCGCCATAAAATTGTTCATACGAACAAAATCAAAATTTGTAAACGAATGCATAGTATGCAGAGTGTGGATGCTAGTGAAAGAAAAGTGCGAAAAACTGAAAATGAAGTCAGTGAGAGCAGTGACATTCAAACGAACGCTGAAAGTGAAAGCGACGAAAGTGCCTGCAATCCGAAGGAAGCCCGCAGCCACGGTCCAAACTCCAAACGTTATCGCCAGGATCAACCAGGCGAAAAACCTCAGATTCCGCAGCATCCAGCCGACAGGACCAAGAGAAGGATCCAGCATCCCGAAATCTACCCAACAGACAAGAGATCTCGGCATGGCCGAGATTCTTTTTCCAAGGGGGGTGGTGTAACGTCAGGCGTACCGCCTGCCACCCTCCGGCGTCCACCTCATCATCCCCAGCATCCGTATCCGGAGCCCCTGCACACGGGCCACCCGCCGACTCGCCGTCCCTACAGAAGGAGACAAAGGTACGAGAGGGAAGAGGGATGCAGCATGCCGCGCCCACGCGCGATCTCCACACACGAGGGGGAGGACTTCACCCCGTATTACGAGGGCGAGGAGCTCTCCGACACATACTGGGTCGAATCCCCAGCGATCACGAAGCCCTATGCGTACTTCTCGTACATGTGGGATTAGAATAAGCACACTACTCACCTATGTACATACACACCAACACACACCTAGATTTAAGTGAATATATGTATATATTTTATTCATGCACGGTTATGTTCCGTGCACTCGCGCGCACACTCGACGCTCGCGGCTCACGCTTAACGCGGGCCGCGCCCCACTCCGAACGGCCGCCCCACCACGAGGGCCGAGCGGCCGCCCTACTCCGACCGTCCGCCCCACCGCGAGGGCCCAGCGACTCGCGCGCCGCGCGACCCGAGGAGGTCGCGGACGCGAGATCCGAGAGTCAGTTCATATCTCATCTCCGAACCGAGGAGTTCTAATCCAGCATCCGAACGATGCACTTCCGATCCGAGCAATAGGCTCATTCGCAACGAGCAATTAGCTCTAATGCATTCGTCTCTATCCATACTCCCATAGCGGAGTCCGTTCGATACTTTATACTATTTCTAATTCTCATTGTAATCGCTAGTCAGTAACTTAGAATTTAGTCAAGTGTATCTAGTATAGTGAAATCATAGAATATAGTTTATTTTTACCAGATTCAAAGTATCTTTATTCGAGTTCAAATACAATTCCTTAATTCTAATCCACGGGTACGCTCGCGATTATTCTAATTCTATATCTCATCTACGATAGTCTTGAGGCTCGACGACTAGAGCGAACCAGCGCTTAGTTGCTCCATCCTCACTTCTACCGTGTACAGAATATCTTGCGCCCAGGTCGATCCCGGTAAGCTAGAGCGAACCAACGCTTAGCCGTGCCGTATTCAACCGAGGTTCAAGTATTCTCGATGAGCCTTGCACCTCCGACAAAGCGTACACGACGCGCGGGGAGGAGAGAGTTCATTCGTCGTCTCGCTCGGGAATACGTGGGTGATGCACCAGAATATTCAATTTCCTACGTTCGAGTCCTGGTTCCTGTGAAGGAGGTTTCCTTCGCCGCACGACCCGTACGAGTCGCCAATCGTCAGGGCCAAACGCCGATACCTGCCAGCCGGAGTCAACCCGCCTGGACGCTTATTCCCGTAGACGTACCTCCGTTCCAGCCGTACGCCGCCGCCATCCCGGTTGCGGATCCAAGGCGCTCCAGGTACCTGGAAAGAGAAATCAGACAGCGGAATCAAGCCTTCGCAAGGTAAGTTTAGTGTTAGTTACCGTTTTATCGAGTCCGAAACGCCAACGAACCCGGTCCGGACGCAATTCGCGTTATTTTCGGGAACGGTTACGACTTTGTGCCACCGTTGCGAGCGCAACCGCACCTCGGGACGTGACAGTACATAACACTACGCAAATCATATTATATCTTACCATGAAACATAGAAATGTGATGCGATATCGCGTTTTAAGAATCATAAGAAATCTATTGCTACGATACGTAGACACCTGCAAACGCTCTTTCCTTGCAAGGAAGTGTCGCATTCACAATCATTTGAAGTGTAGACGAGGAACACATAACACTTCGCAAATCATATTATATCTTACCATGAAACATAGAAATTAGATGCGATATCGCGTTTTAAGAAGCATTAGAAATCTATTGCTACGATACGTAGACATCTGCAAACGCTATTTCCTTGCAAGGAAGTGTCGCATTTACTTTCATTTGAATTGTAGACGAGGAATACATAACACTTCTCAAATCATATTATATCTTACCATGAAACATAGAATTGTGATCGATATCGCGCTTTAAGAATCATAAGAACTCCATTGCTACGATACGTAGACATCTGCAAACGCTATTTCCTTGCAAGGAAGTGTCGCATTTACATTCATTTGAAGTGTAGACGAGGAATACATAACACTTCGCAAATCATATTATATCTTACCATGAAACATAGAAATGAGATGCGATGTCGCGTTTTAAGTAGCATTAGAACCCTATTGCAACGATAGGTAGACTTCTGCAAACGCTATTTCCTTGCAAGGAAGTGTCGCATTTACATTCATTTGAAGTGTAGACGAGGAATACATAACACTTCGCAAATCATATTATATCTTACAATGAAACATAGAAATGAGATGCGATATCGCGTTTTAGGAAGCATTAGAACAATATTGCTGCGATAGGTAGACATCTGCAAACGCTATTTCCTTGCAAGGAAGTGTCGCATTTACATTCATTTGAATCGTATACGACGAATGCATAAAACTTCGCAATGAATATTATATCTTATCATGAAACATAGATATGAGATGCAATATCTCGTTTTAAGAAGCATTTGAACTCTATTGCTACGATGCCTAGAGGTCTGCAGACGCTATTTCCTAGCAAGGAAGTGTCGCATTTACATTCATTTGAAGTGTAGACGAGGAATACATGACACTTCGCAAATCATATTATATCTTACCATGAAACATAGAAATTAGATGCGATATCGCGTTTTAAGAAGCATTAGAAGCCTATTGCTACGATACGTAGACATCTGCAAACGCTATTTCCTTGCAAGGAAGAGTCGCATTTACATTCATTTGAATTGTAGACGAGGAATACATAACACTTCTCAAATCATATTATATCTTACCATGAAACATAGAAATGAGATGCGATATCGCGTTTTAAGAAGCATTAGAACCCTATCGCTACGACACCTAGACATCTGCAGACGCTATTTCCTAGCAAGGAAGTGTCGCATTTACATTCATTTGAAGTGTAGACGAGGAATACATAACACTTCGCAAATCATATTGTATCTTACCATGAAACATAGAAATGAGATGCGATATCGCGTTTTAAGAAGCATTAGAACTCTATCGCTACGATACCTAGACATCTGCAGACGCTATTTCCTTTCAAGGAAGTGTCGCATTTACATTCATTTGAAGTGTAGACGAGGAGTACATAACACTACGCAAATCATATTATATCTTACCATGAAACATAGAAATGAGATGCGATATCGCGTTTTAAGAATCATAAGAAATCTATTGCTACGATACGTAGACACCTGCAAACGCTCTTTCATTGCAAGGAAGTGTCGCATTCACAATCATTTGAAGTGTAGACGAGGAACACATAACACTTCGCAAATCATATTATATCTTACCATGAAACATAGAAATGAGATGCGATATCGCGTTTTAAGAATCATAAGAACTCTATTGCTACGATACTTAGACATCTTCAAACGCTATTTCCTTGCAAGGAAGTGTCGCATTTACATTCATTTGAATCGTAGACGAGGAATACATAACACTTCGCAAATCATATTATATCTTACCATGAAACATAGAAATGAGATGCGATATCGCGTTTTAAGAAGCATTAGAACTCTATCCCTACGATACCTAGACATCTGCAGACGCTATTTCCTTTCAAGGAAGTGTCGCATTTACATTCATTTGAAGTGTAGACGAGGAGTACATAACACTACGCAAATCACATTATATCATACCATGAAACATAGAAATGAGATGCGATATCGCGTTTTAAGAATCATAAGAAATCTATTGCTACGATACGTAGACACCTGCAAACGCTCTTTCCTTGCAAGTGTCACGTCCCGAGGTGCGGTTGCGCTCGCAACGGTGGCACAAAGTCGTAACCGTTCCCGAAAATAACGCGAATTGCGTCCGGACCGGGTTCGTTGGCGTTTCGGACTCGATAAAACGGTAACTAACACTAAACTTACCTTGCGAAGGCTTGATTCCGCTGTCTGATTTCTCTTTCCAGGTACCTGGAGCGCCTTGGATCCGCAACCGGGATGGCGGCGGCGTACGGCTGGAACGGAGGTACGTCTACGGGAATAAGCGTCCAGGCGGGTTGACTCCGGCTGGCAGGTATCGGCGTTTGGCCCTGACGATTGGCGACTCGTACGGGTCGTGCGGCGAAGGAAACCTCCTTCACAGGAACCAGGACTCGAACGTAGGAAGTTGAATATTCTGGTGCATCACCCACGTATTCCCGAGCGAGACGACGAATGAACTCTCTCCTCCCCGCGCGTCGTGTACGCTTTGTCGGAGGTGCAAGGCTCATCGAGAATACTTGAACCTCGGTTGAATACGGCACGGCTAAGCGTTGGTTCGCTCTAGCTTACCGGGATCGACCTGGGCGCAAGATATTCTGTACACGGTAGAAGTGAGGATGGAGCAACTAAGCGCTGGTTCGCTCTAGTCGTCGAGCCTCAAGACTATCGTAGATGAGATATAGAATTAGAATAATCGCGAGCGTACCCGTGGATTAGAATTAAGGAATTGTATTTGAACTCGAATAAAGATACTTTGAATCTGGTAAAAATAAACTATATTCTATGATTTCACTATACTAGATACACTTGACTAAATTCTAAGTTACTGACTAGCGATTACAATGAGAATTAGAAATAGTATAAAGTATCGAACGGACTCCGCTATGGGAGTATGGATAGAGACGAATGCATTAGAGCTAATTGCTCGTTGCGAATGAGCCTATTGCTCGGATCGGAAGTGCATCGTTCGGATGCTGGATTAGAACTCCTCGGTTCGGAGATGAGATATGAACTGACTCTCGGATCTCGCGTCCGCGACCTCCTCGGGTCGCGCGGCGCGCGAGTCGCTGGGCCCTCGCGGTGGGGCGGACGGTCGGAGTAGGGCGGCCGCTCGGCCCCCGTGGTGGGGCGGCCGTTCGGAGTGGGGCGCGGCCCGCGTTAAGCGTGAGCCGCGAGCGTCGAGTGTGCGCGCGAGTGCACGGAACATAGCCGTGCATGAATGAAATATATACACATATTCACTTAAATCTAGGTGTGTGTTGGTGTGTATGTACATAGGTGAGTAGTGTCCTTATTCTAATCCCACATGTACGAGAAGTACGTATAGGGCTTCGTGATCGCTGGGGATTCGACCCAGTATGTGTCGGAGAGCTCCTCGCCCTCGTAATACGGGGTGAAGTCCTCCCCCTCGTGTGTGGAGATCGCGCGTGGGCGCGGCATGCTGCATCCCTCTTCCCTCTCGTACCTTTGTCTCCTTCTGTAGGGACGGCGAGTCGGCGGGTGGCCCGTGTGCAGGGGCTCCGGATACGGATGCTGGGGATGATGAGGTGGACGCCGGAGGGTGGCAGGCGGTACGCCTGACGTTACACCACCCCCCTTGGAAAAAGAATCTCGGCCATGCCGAGATCTCTTGTCTGTTGGGTAGATTTCGGGATGCTGGATCCTTCTCTTGGTCCTGTCGGCTGGATGCTGCGGAATCTGAGGTTTTTCGCCTGGTTGATCCTGGCGATAACGTTTGGAGATTGGACCGTGACTGCGGGCTTCCTTCGGATTGCAGGCACTTTCGTCGCTTTCACTTTCAGCGTTCGTTTGAATGTCACTGCTCTCACTGACTTCATTTTCAGTTTTTCGCACTTTTCTTTCACTAGCATCCACACTCTGCATACTATGCATTCGTTTACAAATTTTGATTTTGTTCGTATGAACAATTTTATGGCGCCCTTTTACATTCAGCTTAACATTACAATTGCCCAAAATTTCGAGGATACGGTACGGTCCAGAATACTGTGCCTGGAACTTATGTTTGTTCGGCTCTTTTAAAAGATAGACCCATTGGCCTACCTCGAAGTTTTGGACATTGAGATTTCGGTCATAATAATATTTAGAACGGCGTTTCGCATTGTCTAGATTGGCTTTAGCCAAATCCTGAGATTTCGAGATTTTCTCCTGAAGTTGTATAAGATAGTCGCTATAAGTTTCGTTATCAGAGCTGTCCTGAAAAGGAGTGGCTGACGGCGTCCTAGCTATCCTGCCGAACACTAGTTCGTGTGGGGTGTATAATGTACCCTCGTGCACACTGGTGTTGTATGAAAACATTGCATACGGTAACCAATTCACCCAATCGTTACTCGACTCTATGTAATGCTTCAGATATTCGGCCAGGACGTGGTGAGATCGTTCAACGGACCCGTTTGTCTGTGGATGGAACGCAGTGGACTTGTATTGCTTAATACGGAATTTGATTGCTATGGCTTTAATCAAGCTGTTTATAAAGTTCGAACCTTGGTCCGTGAGTATGCCTTTCGGGCATCCGAACTTACAAATGAATTCTTTTATTAAAGCTTCGGCAATGTCTACTGCGGTGGTGGTTTTGAGAGGAACTGCGACTGAGTATTTAGTGAGGAGATCTTGGATCGTGAGGATACTCGTATAACCGTCGGAAGTTTCGGGAAGAGGACCCATTACGTCCATTGAAATCTTATCGAATGCCCTGCCAGGGGTGTCGGTTAAAGTGAGAGGCTGTCTGGTCTTTACCCGGACCAGTTTCTCTGTCTGACAACTTTTACATTTGCCAATATATTCTTGTATTTGTGTTTTCATGTTTGGCCAAAAGTATTGTTGTCTGATGCGAGAATAAGTTTTATTAACCCCTTTGTGACCTCCCACAGGGGAGTCGTGGTTTTCTCTTATTATTTTCAGTCGCTCTTCGACCGAAGGGGTTTTAATGAGGCCCTGGCAGACCGTAATCTGGACAGTTGTTTCGTAAAACAGGTCTTGAAGGATTTTCTGGATTCGGGACCAGGATACGGAGTCTAGATAGGTTTGTGCGATACTAAATGTTTGTAATTGTAATTCGTTTACAACGTCGCACAAGGATCTGAATGTTTCTATTACGGTCTGGAAATTGATTGATCTGGTGGAATGTTCGATGATTGGAAGCTGGATTTGGAATTCGTTTCCGATTTGTATGACTTTGGCTTTGGTAAGGACGTGATTTTTGTTTAGGAGGAATTTTTCAGCGTTTGCTAGATCTTTGGCGCCCGTGTCATAGGGGTGCCCAGATTGCGTGACGAAGACAACTACATTGTCTCGTCGCGTTGATAATGCGTCACGGCTGAAATTAAATAGAGGTTCGCGTCGGAAAAATTCATTTGGAGCAGGAGTATAGAAGTCGGTGCTGTCGCTGGCGACTTGCGGAGGTGGTGCTGTGTTGGTACGGAAGGACGTGCCTGGAGTCGGTAATTCAGGTTCTGATGTTACCGGAGTAGGAGGAGGCGCTAGTGTGGTATACTTTTTACGGGTTTCCGGAGGCACATCGAAGATGTCGTCCTCCGAGTTTTCTGAATACGAGAGCGGAAAAATTTGAGCGGGATTCCGCGACAATGCGTCCGCATTAAGGTTCGTTTTTCCACTTTTATAGACCATCTCGTAGTCAAATTCCGCTAACTTAAGCCTCCACCGTACGAGTCTACTTGACGGGTCCTTGACCGAATTCATCCACACTAACGGTCGATGGTCGGTAACGAGTTTGAATTGATTACCGTATATGTATGGACGAAAGTAATGGACGGCGTAGACAATCGCCAGACACTCCTTCTCGATCGTGGAGTAGTTTTTCTCCGCAGCGTTTAACAGTCGCGACGTGTACGCGATTGGCAAGTCGCGGCCTATTGGTCCTTGACTCAAGATAGCACCAATAGCTTCGGCGGACGCGTCGGTCGTTATCACGAATGGTTGTTTAAAGTTGGGGTACTGCAAGATAGGCGCTTCGCATAGGCAATCTCGGAGTTTGACGAATGAATTCTCATGCTCGTTACGCCATACAAAGGGCGCGTCCTTTTTTAACAAATTCGTTAGAGGCTTAGCAATATTGGAAAAATTTGCGATGAACCGCCTGTAGTATCCCGCGAGCCCGAGGAATTGTTTGATCTGTTTCGCGTTGCGCGGGCGCGGAAAATTTTTGACGGCGCTAATTTTCGCAGGGTCAGGTTTTACACCGTGCTCACTGATAATATGACCCAAATAGCTTACTTCTCTCCTCAAGAATTCGCACTTATCCGGCTGCAATACTAAATTAGCTTCTTTGAGCCGTTGAGTTAATTTATCGAATTTAAGTCGATGTTCTTGAAGAGAGCTAGCGTAGATAACAATGTCGTCCAAATAGACGAAAATTTCGTTCCCCTGGAGACCGGACAGGACATTGTCCATAAGTCGTTGGAACGTCGCTGGCGCATTTTTTAATCCGAATGGCATTCTTTTAAATTCATAATGCCCGTGAGGCGTCGAAAAAGCAGTTTTAGGAGCATCGGCGGGCTCCATTGGGATCTGGTGAAATCCGCTCGCGAGATCGAATGTACTAAAATACTTCGCACTCCCGAGCTGATCAAGTATCTCGGTAATGCAAGGGAGGGGATAGGCATCGGCGACAGATTTCTCATTGAGTGCGCGGTAGTCGATGACGACGCGCCATTGCTTGTTGCCCAAGGAGTCCGGTTTCTTTGGGACAACCCACAATGGCGAATTATATGGTGATTTTGACGGAGAGATGACACCATTTTGTAAAAATTTGTCGACTTGTCGTCGAATCTCCTCCTTATGAGCTGGTGGGAATCGGTATTGTTTCACATTGACGGGGCGGTCGTCGACGGTTGGAATCTTGTGCGTGGTTGCTGACGTATGCCCTAATTTATCCCCCTCAATGTGAAAAAGCTCCTGCGTGCTTTGAACGAGACGGACGACGTGCTCTCTTTCCTCTGCGTTGAGGTGGTCGAGACGGAGGAGACTAAGAATTCGATCTAGGCGAGATTTCGAAGGATTGGCGGATTTCGATGTCTGTTTTAACGGCGCCTGTTGTATATTATTTTTAACCGCCTGAGCATAGGAGATTTGTTGAACATTCGCGATTTTGCAACGCGAAGGAGGAGTTTCGAGTGTCGAATATGGTGTCTGACTCGAGAAAGAAATAGAAGTTTTCCCTTTTTGGGATGAGCCGATCGGTACGGCGGATACGTTAGATTTAGTAGATTTAGAAAAAACCGGATACAGCGACGGACTATCCTCCTCGTGGAGGGGAGTCATGATTTGCGCGGGCTCAAGTACGATTTCTGGTAACGCGATTTCGACGGCGCGGTCGGATGAATTAATTATTCGAGTTACCGCTTTGCCCCGAATTACTCTGACGAGAGCGTTTCCGAAAAATATACCCGGCGCAAGATCGATACGGGGAATTATACCTTCCGCGAGGTTCGAATTAACTACGCGGACCTTGATACCGATATTTGATCTCGGCGGAATGGAGATACGGTCTCCTGACTTCGGAGAAGCTGCTTTGTCTTGCGTTCGAAGCTTCGATTTCGTTGCTGCATCGCGTTTCAGCGGAGGCGATGATTTACGCGGCGGGCGCGGCGGCGGAGGGGGAATAGATTCCGTGCGCGGCGCTTGTTTACGTTTCGGCGATAGGAGAGGCTTTATTTTCGAGTCCGGTGACGGTTCCTCGAGTGTTTCGATATCGTCTTCGAAAGGAATTCTCTTACCATTCCATTTGATTATTTTATTTGGAAAAGAGATTTCTGCGTCCATACAGAACCCGGAGCCGAGGATCCCGCTTGGTTTAAGGGGAAAATCATCCTCGACCACATTAAAAGGGACGACGCGACCGAAAATGACAAGATTCACCGTCCCTAAGGTTGCGGTTTTGCCATCGGTTACCCCTGTTATTATTACGATCTCGGACTTATCGATTCGCGCGGATGCTTTTAGAGCCGAACGTTTTATAATATTTATTTCCGCCCCAGTGTCCACCATGAAGCGAGTTGGTGAAATTAGAAGATCGGATTTTAGAATTACGTTTGGCGTGCTAGTTTTTCCGGTTATGTTTATCGCGGCGTTTCGTCGATTTCCGCGTTGGAGTTGTTCGCGGCGAGAGGACGGACTTGGTGCGCGGCCTCGCCACCTGTCTCGCGGCGGGTGCGGAGGCCATTGTCGTTTCCCGAATTTTTATTTACCGCGTTGTTGTACTGTCTTTTGCGGCACTCGCCTATTTCGTGCCCCGGGGTCTTGCAATAGCGACAAAATTTGGGCGCGTCCCTGGCTACGATTTGTCTTGGTTGTTCGTACGCGGGGCCTCGAGTAGGAGGCGGTACGTCCCTGGATCGCAAGTATTCCTGCGGTCGGTACGGCGATGGCGGTCTGAGCCGACACTCGGTCGCGTAATGTCCGATATTATTGCATTTTCGGCAAATAATTTCGGCTGGTTTTTCGCGCGATTCTGGTCGCGCGACACGCGATCTACCTAGCCGGTTGCAATCACGTTCGTGCATTTGATAGAGCTCCCGCGCTCGAGCGAACGTTTCTCGCAATGTACCGAATGAACTTATAGTCATTTGCATTCGAATTTCCGGAATGAGACCGTCTTTAAAACATTGTAATGTGAGCGCGTCTACGTCATCGAGCGATTCCGGTGTGTCTCGTCGAGCAAGCCTTTCGCAATCAATTATAGCGGTTCTAAGATCTTTTACTCGACCGATGTAATCTAGAATGTGCTCGTTCGCGCGCATAAATATATTGGCAAGTTCACCCCGATAATGATGAGCTGATTTTACGGAGCAAAATGTGCTGCGAAGAACGTCCGTTAATTCGAGTATTGTGTAACACGGCTCGTCTTCTAGCGCGGCGTAGGCACGACCCTTGAGTTTTCCCTTAAGCAGGCGTGTGAAAGTTCGCTCGCACCCATTAGGGATAAGCTCATAAGCGCGTTTACACGCTCGGGTAAACTGAAGAATGGGAATGTTCTGACCATCGAATGTCGGCACGGCTTCGAGGGCCTGCTTAAGCGATAGCTCGTCGTGTTGCGAACTATTTGTATTGAAATCGGAGCTCGAATTATGTCCGGAAAGCGGATTTCCCCGAGGAATATCCAGCGAAACGGTATCGTCGCGCGTTAAATCAGGCGTTCTGCGAATAGATTCTAATTCACGACGTAAAATTTCTATTTGCTGGAGCAACGCGGCATTACTCGGATCGGTCGCTTTCGTATTTTTCGCGGAAGTATTTGGTTGCGCGGTACTAGGAAGAGGCTCGGCGATAGCGTCTTGGAAATCAAGCGTTCTGCTAGTGCGTTTTTCGCGTTCGGAATCGGCCATCGCGGCGGCTCGCTGTGTCTGCTGGCGCGTTTTTGTCGGAGTCCGGGTTGCCATATCTAGTTTCGCGGTTCCTTTCGGCGGAATTTCCGGAGGAAACGCGTGGCTATCCCACCGCTGTCACCAAAAATAACTTTCGTGTCACGTCCCGAGGTGCGGTTGCGCTCGCAACGGTGGCACAAAGTCGTAACCGTTCCCGAAAATAACGCGAATTGCGTCCGGACCGGGTTCGTTGGCGTTTCGGACTCGATAAAACGGTAACTAACACTAAACTTACCTTGCGAAGGCTTGATTCCGCTGTCTGATTTCTCTTTCCAGGTACCTGGAGCGCCTTGGATCCGCAACCGGGATGGCGGCGGCGTACGGCTGGAACGGAGGTACGTCTACGGGAATAAGCGTCCAGGCGGGTTGACTCCGGCTGGCAGGTATCGGCGTTTGGCCCTGACGATTGGCGACTCGTACGGGTCGTGCGGCGAAGGAAACCTCCTTCACAGGAACCAGGACTCGAACGTAGGAAGTTGAATATTCTGGTGCATCACCCACGTATTCCCGAGCGAGACGACGAATGAACTCTCTCCTCCCCGCGCGTCGTGTACGCTTTGTCGGAGGTGCAAGGCTCATCGAGAATACTTGAACCTCGGTTGAATACGGCACGGCTAAGCGTTGGTTCGCTCTAGCTTACCGGGATCGACCTGGGCGCAAGATATTCTGTACACGGTAGAAGTGAGGATGGAGCAACTAAGCGCTGGTTCGCTCTAGTCGTCGAGCCTCAAGACTATCGTAGATGAGATATAGAATTAGAATAATCGCGAGCGTACCCGTGGATTAGAATTAAGGAATTGTATTTGAACTCGAATAAAGATACTTTGAATCTGGTAAAAATAAACTATATTCTATGATTTCACTATACTAGATACACTTGACTAAATTCTAAGTTACTGACTAGCGATTACAATGAGAATTAGAAATAGTATAAAGTATCGAACGGACTCCGCTATGGGAGTATGGATAGAGACGAATGCATTAGAGCTAATTGCTCGTTGCGAATGAGCCTATTGCTCGGATCGGAAGTGCATCGTTCGGATGCTGGATTAGAACTCCTCGGTTCGGAGATGAGATATGAACTGACTCTCGGATCTCGCGTCCGCGACCTCCTCGGGTCGCGCGGCGCGCGAGTCGCTGGGCCCTCGCGGTGGGGCGGACGGTCGGAGTAGGGCGGCCGCTCGGCCCCCGTGGTGGGGCGGCCGTTCGGAGTGGGGCGCGGCCCGCGTTAAGCGTGAGCCGCGAGCGTCGAGTGTGCGCGCGAGTGCACGGAACATAGCCGTGCATGAATGAAATATATACACATATTCACTTAAATCTAGGTGTGTGTTGGTGTGTATGTACATAGGTGAGTAGTGTCCTTATTCTAATCCCACATGTACGAGAAGTACGTATAGGGCTTCGTGATCGCTGGGGATTCGACCCAGTATGTGTCGGAGAGCTCCTCGCCCTCGTAATACGGGGTGAAGTCCTCCCCCTCGTGTGTGGAGATCGCGCGTGGGCGCGGCATGCTGCATCCCTCTTCCCTCTCGTACCTTTGTCTCCTTCTGTAGGGACGGCGAGTCGGCGGGTGGCCCGTGTGCAGGGGCTCCGGATACGGATGCTGGGGATGATGAGGTGGACGCCGGAGGGTGGCAGGCGGTACGCCTGACGTTACACAAGGAAGTGTCGCATTCACAATCATTTGAAGTGTAGACGAGGAACACATAACACTTCGCAAATCATATTATATCTTACCATGAAACATAGAAATTAGATGCGATATCGCGTTTTAAGAAGCATTAGAAATCTATTGCTACGATACGTAGACATCTGCAAACGCTATTTCCTTGCAAGGAAGTGTCGCATTTACTTTCATTTGAATTGTAGACGAGGAATACATAACACTTCTCAAATCATATTATTGTAACGTCAGGCGTACCGCCTGCCACCCTCCGGCGTCCACCTCATCATCCCCAGCATCCGTATCCGGAGCCCCTGCACACGGGCCACCCGCCGACTCGCCGTCCCTACAGAAGGAGACAAAGGTACGAGAGGGAAGAGGGATGCAGCATGCCGCGCCCACGCGCGATCTCCACACACGAGGGGGAGGACTTCACCCCGTATTACGAGGGCGAGGAGCTCTCCGACACATACTGGGTCGAATCCCCAGCGATCACGAAGCCCTATGCGTACTTCTCGTACATGTGGGATTAGAATAAGCACACTACTCATACATGTACATACACACCAACACACACCTAGATTTAAGTAAATATATGTATATATTTTAGTCATGCACGGTTATGTTCCGTGCACTCGCGCGCACACTCGACGCTCGCGGCTCACGCTTAACGCGGGCCGCGCCCCACTCCGAACGGCCGCCCCACCACGAGGGCCGAGCGGCCGCCCTACTCCGACCGTCCGCCCCACCGCGAGGGCCCAGCGACTCGCGCGCCGCGCGACCCGAGGAGGTCGCGGACGCGAGATCCGAGAGTCAGTTGCTAACTCGTCTCCGAACCGAGGAGTTCTAATCCAGCATCCGAACGATGCACTTCCGATCCGAGCAATAGGCTCATTCGCAACGAGCAATTAGCTCTAATGCATTCGTCTCTATCCATACTCCCATAGCGGAGTCCATTCGATACTTTATACTATTTCTAATTCTCATTGTAATCGCTAGTCAGTAACTTAGAACTTAGTCAAGTGTATTTAGTATAGTGAAATCATAGAATATAGTTTATTTTTACCAGATTCAAAGTATCTTTATTCGAGTTCAAATACAATTACTTAATTCTACTCCACGGGTACGCTCGCGATTATTCTATTTCTATATCTCATCTGCGATAGTCTTGAGGCTCGACGACTAGAGCGAACCAGCGCTTAGTTGCTCCATCCTCACTTCTACCGTATACAGAATATCTTGCGCCCAGGTTGATCCCGGTAAGCTAGAGCGAACCAACGCTTAGCCGCGCCGTACTCGACCGAAGTTCAAGTATTCTCGACGAGCCTTGCACCTCCGACAAAGCGTACACGACGCGCGGGGAGGAGAGAGTTTATTCGTCGTCTCGCTCGGGAATACGTGGGTGATGCACCGGAATATTCAATTTCCTGCGTTCGAGTCCTGGTTCCTGTGAAGGAGGTTTCCTTCGCCGCACGACCCGTACCTCCGTTCCAGCCGTACGCCGCCGCCATCCCGGTTGCGGATCCAAGGCGCTCCAGGTACCTGGAAAGAGAAATCAGACAGCGAAATCAAGCCTTCGCAAGGTAAGTTTAGTGTTAGTTACCGTTTTATCGAGTCCGAAACGCCAACGAACCCGGTCCGGACGCAATTCGCGTTATTTTCGGGAACGGTTACGACTTTGTGCCACCGTTGCGAGCGCAACCGCACCTCGGGACGTGACATTATATCTTACAATGAAACATAGAATTGTGATCGATATCGCGCTTTAAGAATCATAAGAACTCCATTGCTACGATACGTAGACATCTGCAAACGCTATTTCCTTGCAAGGAAGTGTCGCATTTACATTCATTTGAAGTGTAGACGAGGAATACATAACACTTCGCAAATCATATTATATCTTACCATGAAACATAGAAATGAGATGCGATGTCGCGTTTTAAGTAGCATTAGAACCCTATTGCAACGATAGGTAGACACCTGCAAACGCTCTTTCCTTGCAAGGAAGTGTCGCATTTACATTCATTTGAAGTGTAGACGAGGAATACATAACACTTCGCAAATCATATTATATCTTACAATGAAACATAGAAATGAGATGCGATATCGCGTTTTAGGAAGCATTAGAACCCTATCGCTACGACACCTAGACATCTGCAGACGCTATTTCCTAGCAAGGAAGTGTCGCATTTACATTCATTTGAAGTGTAGACGAGGAATACATAACACTTCGCAACTCATATTATATCTTACCATGAAACATAGAAATGAGATGCGATATCGCGTTTTAAGAATCATAAGAAATCTATTGCTACGATACGTAGACACCTGCAAACGCTCTTTCATTGCAAGGAAGTGTCGCATTCACAATCATTTGAAGTGTAGACGAGGAACACATAACACTTCGCAAATCATATTATATCTTACCATGAAACATAGAAATGAGATGCGATATCGCGTTTTAAGAATCATAAGAACTCTATTGCTACGATACTTAGACATCTTCAAACGCTATTTCCTTGCAAGGAAGTGTCGCATTTACATTCATTTGAATCGTAGACGAGGAATACATAACACTTCGCAAATCATATTATATCTTACCATGAAACATAGAAATGAGATGCGATATCGCGTTTTAAGAAGCATTAGAACTCTATCCCTACGATACCTAGACATCTGCAGACGCTATTTCCTTTCAAGGAAGTGTCGCATTTACATTCATTTGAAGTGTAGACGAGGAGTACATAACACTACGCAAATCACATTATATCATACCATGAAACATAGAAATGAGATGCGATATCGCGTTTTAAGAATCATAAGAAATCTATTGCTACGATACGTAGACACCTGCAAACGCTCTTTCCTTGCAAGGAAGTGTCGCATTCACAATCATTTGAAGTGTAGACGAGGAACACATAACACTTCGCAAATCATATTATATCTTACCATGAAACATAGAAATTAGATGCGATATCGCGTTTTAAGAAGCATTAGAAATCTATTGCTACGATACGTAGACATCTGCAAACGCTATTTCCTTGCAAGGAAGTGTCGCATTTACTTTCATTTGAATTGTAGACGAGGAATACATAACACTTCTCAAATCATATTATATCTTACCATGAAACATAGAATTGTGATCGATATCGCGCTTTAAGAATCATAAGAACTCCATTGCTACGATAGGTAGACATCTGCAAACGCTATTTCCTTGCAAGGAAGTGTCGCATTTACATTCATTTGAAGTGTAGACGAGGAATACATAACACTTCGCAAATCATATTATATCTTACCATGAAACATAGAAATGAGATGCGATGTCGCGTTTTAAGTAGCATTAGAACCCTATTGCAACGATAGGTAGACTTCTGCAAACGCTATTTCCTTGCAAGGAAGTGTCGCATTTACATTCATTTGAAGTGTAGACGAGGAATACATAACACTTCGCAAATCATATTATATCTTACAATGAAACATAGAAATGAGATGCGATATCGCGTTTTAGGAAGCATTAGAACAATATTGCTGCGATAGGTAGACATCTGCAAACGCTATTTCCTTGCAAGGAAGTGTCGCATTTACATTCATTTGAATCGTATACGACGAATGCATAAAACTTCGCAATGAATATTATATCTTATCATGAAACATAGATATGAGATGCAATATCTCGTTTTAAGAAGCATATGAACTCTATTGCTACGATGCCTAGAGGTCTGCAGACGCTATTTCCTAGCAAGGAAGTGTCGCATTTACATTCATTTGAAGTGTAGACGAGGAATACATGACACTTCGCAAATCATATTATATCTTACCATGAAACATAGAAATTAGATGCGATATCGCGTTTTAAGAAGCATTAGAAGCCTATTGCTACGATACGTAGACATCTGCAAACGCTATTTCCTTGCAAGGAAGAGTCGCATTTACATTCATTTGAATTGTAGACGAGGAATACATAACACTTCTCAAATCATATTATATCTTACCATGAAACATAGAAATGAGATGCGGTATCGCGTTTTAAGAAGCATTAGAACCCTATCGCTACGACACCTAGACATCTGCAGACGCTATTTCCTAGCAAGGAAGTGTCGCATTTACATTCATTTGAAGTGTAGACGAGGAATACATAACACTTCGCAAATCATATTGTATCTTACCATGAAACATAGAAATGAGATGCGATATCGCGTTTTAAGAAGCATTAGAACTCTATCGCTACGATACCTAGACATCTGCAGACGCTATTTCCTTTCAAGGAAGTGTCGCATTTACATTCATTTGAAGTGTAGACGAGGAGTACATAACACTACGCAAATCATATTATATCTTACCATGAAACATAGAAATGAGATGCGATATCGCGTTTTAAGAATCATAAGAAATCTATTGCTACGATACGTAGACACCTGCAAACGCTCTTTCATTGCAAGGAAGTGTCGCATTCACAATCATTTGAAGTGTAGACGAGGAACACATAACACTTCGCAAATCATATTATATCTTACCATGAAACATAGAAATGAGATGCGATATCGCGTTTTAAGAATCATAAGAACTCTATTGCTACGATACTTAGACATCTTCAAACGCTATTTCCTTGCAAGGAAGTGTCGCATTTACATTCATTTGAATCGTAGACGAGGAATACATAACACTTCGCAAATCATATTATATCTTACCATGAAACATAGAAATGAGATGCGATATCGCGTTTTAAGAAGCATTAGAACTCTATCCCTACGATACCTAGACATCTGCAGACGCTATTTCCTTTCAAGGAAGTGTCGCATTTACATTCATTTGAATCGTATACGACGAATGCATAAAACTTCGCAATGAATATTATATCTTATCATGAAACATAGATATGAGATGCAATATCTCGTTTTAAGAAGCATTTGAACTCTATTGCTACGATGCCTAGAGGTCTGCAGACGCTATTTCCTAGCAAGGAAGTGTCGCATTTACATTCATTTGAAGTGTAGACGAGGAATACATGACACTTCGCAAATCATATTATATCTTACCATGAAACATAGAAATTAGATGCGATATCGCGTTTTAAGAAGCATTAGAAGCCTATTGCTACGATACGTAGACATCTGCAAACGCTATTTCCTTGCAAGGAAGAGTCGCATTTACATTCATTTGAATTGTAGACGAGGAATACATAACACTTCTCAAATCATATTATATCTTACCATGTGTAACGTCAGGCGTACCGCCTGCCACCCTCCGGCGTCCACCTCATCATCCCCAGCATCCGTATCCGGAGCCCCTGCACACGGGCCACCCGCCGACTCGCCGTGCCTACAGAAGGAGACAAAGGTACGAGAGGGAAGAGGGATGCAGCATGCCGCGCCCACGCGCGATCTCCACACACGAGGGGGAGGACTTCACCCCGTATTACGAGGGCGAGGAGCTCTCCGACACATACTGGGTCGAATCCCCAGCGATCACGAAGCCCTATGCGTACTTCTCGTACATGTGGGATTAGAATAAGCACACTACTCATACATGTACATACACACCAACACACACCTAGATTTAAGTAAATATATGTATATATTTTAGTCATGCACGGTTATGTTCCGTGCACTCGCGCGCACACTCGACGCTCGCGGCTCACGCTTAACGCGGGCCGCGCCCCACTCCGAACGGCCGCCCCACCACGAGGGCCGAGCGGCCGCCCTACTCCGACCGTCCGCCCCACCGCGAGGGCCCAGCGACTCGCGCGCCGCGCGACCCGAGGAGGTCGCGGACGCGAGATCCGAGAGTCAGTTCATATCTCATCTCCGAACCGAGGAGTTCTAATCCAGCATCCGAACGATGCACTTCCGATCCGAGCAATAGGCTCATTCGCAACGAGCAATTAGCTCTAATGCATTCGTCTCTATCCATACTCCCATAGCGGAGTCCGTTCGATACTTTATACTATTTCTAATTCTCATTGTAATCGCTAGTCAGTAACTTAGAATTTAGTCAAGTGTATCTAGTATAGTGAAATCATAGAATATAGTTTATTTTTACCAGATTCAAAGTATCTTTATTCGAGTTCAAATACAATTCCTTAATTCTAATCCACGGGTACGCTCGCGATTATTCTAATTCTATATCTCATCTACGATAGTCTTGAGGCTCGACGACTAGAGCGAACCAGCGCTTAGTTGCTCCATCCTCACTTCTACCGTGTACAGAATATCTTGCGCCCAGGTCGATCCCGGTAAGCTAGAGCGAACCAACGCTTAGCCGTGCCGTATTCAACCGAGGTTCAAGTATTCTCGATGAGCCTTGCACCTCCGACAAAGCGTACACGACGCGCGGGGAGGAGAGAGTTCATTCGTCGTCTCGCTCGGGAATACGTGGGTGATGCACCAGAATATTCAATTTCCTACGTTCGAGTCCTGGTTCCTGTGAAGGAGGTTTCCTTCGCCGCACGACCCGTACGAGTCGCCAATCGTCAGGGCCAAACGCCGATACCTGCCAGCCGGAGTCAACCCGCCTGGACGCTTATTCCCGTAGACGTACCTCCGTTCCAGCCGTACGCCGCCGCCATCCCGGTTGCGGATCCAAGGCGCTCCAGGTACCTGGAAAGAGAAATCAGACAGCGGAATCAAGCCTTCGCAAGGTAAGTTTAGTGTTAGTTACCGTTTTATCGAGTCCGAAACGCCAACGAACCCGGTCCGGACGCAATTCGCGTTATTTTCGGGAACGGTTACGACTTTGTGCCACCGTTGCGAGCGCAACCGCACCTCGGGACGTGACACGAAAGTTATTTTTGGTGACAGCGGTGGGATAGCCACGCGTTTCCTCCGGAAATTCCGCCGAAAGGAACCGCGAAACTAGATATGGCAACCCGGACTCCGACAAAAACGCGCCAGCAGACACAGCGAGCCGCCGCGATGGCCGATTCCGAACGCGAAAAACGCACTAGCAGAACGCTTGATTTCCAAGACGCTATCGCCGAGCCTCTTCCTAGTACCGCGCAACCAAATACTTCCGCGAAAAATACGAAAGCGACCGATCCGAGTAATGCCGCGTTGCTCCAGCAAATAGAAATTTTACGTCGTGAATTAGAATCTATTCGCAGAACGCCTGATTTAACGCGCGACGATACCGTTTCGCTGGATATTCCTCGGGGAAATCCGCTTTCCGGACATAATTCGAGCTCCGATTTCAATACAAATAGTTCGCAACACGACGAGCTATCGCTTAAGCAGGCCCTCGAAGCCGTGCCGACATTCGATGGTCAGAACATTCCCATTCTTCAGTTTACCCGAGCGTGTAAACGCGCTTATGAGCTTATCCCTAATGGGTGCGAGCGAACTTTCACACGCCTGCTTAAGGGAAAACTCAAGGGTCGTGCCTACGCCGCGCTAGAAGACGAGCCGTGTTACACAATACTCGAATTAACGGACGTTCTTCGCAGCACATTTTGCTCCGTAAAATCAGCTCATCATTATCGGGGTGAACTTGCCAATATATTTATGCGCGCGAACGAGCACATTCTAGATTACATCGGTCGAGTAAAAGATCTTAGAACCGCTATAATTGATTGCGAAAGGCTTGCTCGACGAGACACACCGGAATCGCTCGATGACGTAGACGCGCTCACATTACAATGTTTTAAAGACGGTCTCATTCCGGAAATTCGAATGCAAATGACTACAAGTTCATTCGGTACATTGCGAGAAACGTTCGCTCGAGCGCGGGAGCTCTATCAAATGCACGAACGTGATTGCAACCGGCTAGGTAGATCGCGTGTCGCGCGACCAGAATCGCGCGAAAAACCAGCCGAAATTATTTGCCGAAAATGCAATAATATCGGACATTACGCGACCGAGTGTCGGCTCAGACCGCCATCGCCGTACCGACCGCAGGAATACTTGCGATCCAGGGACGTACCGCCTCCTACTCGAGGCCCCGCGTACGAACAACCAAGACAAATCGTAGCCAGGGACGCGCCCAAATTTTGTCGCTATTGCAAGACCCCGGGGCACGAAATAGGCGAGTGCCGAAAAAGGCAGTACAACAACGCGGTAAATAAAAATTCGGGAAACGACAATGGCCTCCGCACCCGCCGCGAGACAGGTGGCGAGGCCGCGCACCAAGTCCGTCCTCTCGCCGCGAACAACTCCAACGCGGAAATCGACGAAACGCCGCGATAAACATAACCGGAAAAACTAGCACGCCAAACGTAATTCTAAAATCCGATCTTCTAATTTCACCAACTCGCTTCATGGTGGACACTGGGGCGGAAATAAATATTATAAAACGTTCGGCTCTAAAAGCATCCGCGCGAATCGATAAGTCCGAGATCGTAATAATAACAGGGGTAACCGATGGCAAAACCGCAACCTTAGGGACGGTGAATCTTGTCATTTTCGGTCGCGTCGTCCCTTTTAATGTGGTCGAGGATGATTTTCCCCTTAAACCAAGCGGGATCCTCGGCTCCGGGTTCTGTATGGACGCAGAAATCTCTTTTCCAAATAAAATAATCAAATGGAATGGTAAGAGAATTCCTTTCGAAGACGATATCGAAACACTCGAGGAACCGTCACCGGACTCGAAAATAAAGCCTCTCCTATCGCCGAAACGTAAACAAGCGCCGCGCACGGAATCTATTCCCCCTCCGCCGCCGCGCCCGCCGCGTAAATCATCGCCTCCGCTGAAACGCGATGCAGCAACGAAATCGAAGCTTCGAACGCAAGACAAAGCAGCTTCTCCGAAGTCAGGAGACCGTATCTCCATTCCGCCGAGATCAAATATCGGTATCAAGGTCCGCGTAGTTAATTCGAACCTCGCGGAAGGTATAATTCCCCGTATCGATCTTGCGCCGGGTATATTTTTCGGAAACGCTCTCGTCAGAGTAATTCGGGGCAAAGCGGTAACTCGAATAATTAATTCATCCGACCGCGCCGTCGAAATCGCGTTACCAGAAATCGTACTTGAGCCCGCGCAAATCATGACTCCCCTCCACGAGGAGGATAGTCCGTCGCTGTATCCGGTTTTTTCTAAATCTACTAAATCTAACGTATCCGCCGTACCGATCGGCTCATCCCAAAAAGGGAAAACTTCTATTTCTTTCTCGAGTCAGACACCATATTCGACACTCGAAACTCCTCCTTCGCGTTGCAAAATCGCGAATGTTCAACAAATCTCCTATGCTCAGGCGGTTAAAAATAATATACAACAGGCGCCGTTAAAACAGACATCGAAATCCGCCAATCCTTCGAAATCTCGCCTAGATCGAATTCTTAGTCTCCTCCGTCTCGACCACCTCAACGCAGAGGAAAGAGAGCACGTCGTCCGTCTCGTTCAAAGCACGCAGGAGCTTTTTCACATTGAGGGGGATAAATTAGGGCATACGTCAGCAACCACGCACAAGATTCCAACCGTCGACGACCGCCCCGTCAATGTGAAACAATACCGGTTCCCACCAGCTCATAAGGAGGAGATTCGACGACAAGTCGACAAATTTTTACAAAATGGTGTCATCTCTCCGTCAAAATCACCATATAATTCGCCATTGTGGGTTGTCCCAAAGAAACCGGACTCCTTGGGCAACAAGCAATGGCGCGTCGTCATCGACTACCGCGCACTCAATGAGAAATCTGTCGCCGATGCCTATCCCCTCCCTTGCATTACCGAGATACTTGATCAGCTCGGGAGTGCGAAGTATTTTAGTACATTCGATCTCGCGAGCGGATTTCACCAGATCCCAATGGAGCCCGCCGATGCTCCTAAAACTGCTTTTTCGACGCCTCACGGGCATTATGAATTTAAAAGAATGCCATTCGGATTAAAAAATGCGCCAGCGACGTTCCAACGACTTATGGACAATGTCCTGTCCGGTCTCCAGGGGAACGAAATTTTCGTCTATTTGGACGACATTGTTATCTACGCTAGCTCTCTTCAAGAACATCGACTTAAATTCGATAAATTAACTCAACGGCTCAAAGAAGCTAATTTAGTATTGCAGCCGGATAAGTGCGAATTCTTGAGGAGAGAAGTAAGCTATTTGGGTCATATTATCAGTGAGCACGGTGTAAAACCTGACCCTGCGAAAATTAGCGCCGTCAAAAATTTTCCGCGCCCGCGCAACGCGAAACAGATCAAACAATTCCTCGGGCTCGCGGGATACTACAGGCGGTTCATCGCAAATTTTTCCAATATTGCTAAGCCTCTAACGAATTTGTTAAAAAAGGACGCGCCCTTTGTATGGCGTAACGAGCATGAGAATTCATTCGTCAAACTCCGAGATTGCCTATGCGAAGCGCCTATCTTGCAGTACCCCAACTTTAAACAACCATTCGTGATAACGACCGACGCGTCCGCCGAAGCTATTGGTGCTATCTTGAGTCAAGGACCAATAGGCCGCGACTTGCCAATCGCGTACACGTCGCGACTGTTAAACGCTGCGGAGAAAAACTACTCCACGATCGAGAAGGAGTGTCTGGCGATTGTCTACGCCGTCCATTACTTTCGTCCATACATATACGGTAATCAATTCAAACTCGTTACCGACCATCGACCGTTAGTGTGGATGAATTCGGTCAAGGACCCGTCAAGTAGACTCGTACGGTGGAGGCTTAAGTTAGCGGAATTTGACTACGAGATGGTCTATAAAAGTGGAAAAACGAACCTTAATGCGGACGCATTGTCGCGGAATCCCGCTCAAATTTTTCCGCTCTCGTATTCAGAAAACTCGGAGGACGACATCTTCGATGTGCCTCCGGAAACCCGTAAAAAGTATACCACACTAGCGCCTCCTCCTACTCCGGTAACATCAGAACCTGAATTACCGACTCCAGGCACGTCCTTCCGTACCAACACAGCACCACCTCCGCAAGTCGCCAGCGACAGCACCGACTTCTATACTCCTGCTCCAAATGAATTTTTCCGACGCGAACCTCTATTTAATTTCAGCCGTGACGCATTATCAACGCGACGAGACAATGTAGTTGTCTTCGTCACGCAATCTGGGCACCCCTATGACACGGGCGCCAAAGATCTAGCAAACGCTGAAAAATTCCTCCTAAACAAAAATCACGTCCTCACCAAAGCCAAAGTCATACAAATCGGAAACGAATTCCAAATCCAGCTTCCAATCATCGAACATTCCACCAGATCAATCAATTTCCAGACCGTAATAGAAACATTCAGATCCTTGTGCGACGTTGTAAACGAATTACAATTACAAACATTTAGTATCGCACAAACCTATCTAGACTCCGTATCCTGGTCCCGAATCCAGAAAATCCTTCAAGACCTGTTTTACGAAACAACTGTCCAGATTACGGTCTGCCAGGGCCTCATTAAAACCCCTTCGGTCGAAGAGCGACTGAAAATAATAAGAGAAAACCACGACTCCCCTGTGGGAGGTCACAAAGGGGTTAATAAAACTTATTCTCGCATCAGACAACAATACTTTTGGCCAAACATGAAAACACAAATACAAGAATATATTGGCAAATGTAAAAGTTGTCAGACAGAGAAACTGGTCCGGGTAAAGACCAGACAGCCTCTCACTTTAACCGACACCCCTGGCAGGGCATTCGATAAGATTTCAATGGACGTAATGGGTCCTCTTCCCGAAACTTCCGACGGTTATACGAGTATCCTCACGATCCAAGATCTCCTCACTAAATACTCAGTCGCAGTTCCTCTCAAAACCACCACCGCAGTAGACATTGCCGAAGCTTTAATAAAAGAATTCATTTGTAAGTTCGGATGCCCGAAAGGCATACTCACGGACCAAGGTTCGAACTTTATAAACAGCTTGATTAAAGCCATAGCAATCAAATTCCGTATTAAGCAATACAAGTCCACTGCGTTCCATCCACAGACAAACGGGTCCGTTGAACGATCTCACCACGTCCTGGCCGAATATCTGAAGCATTACATAGAGTCGAGTAACGATTGGGTGAATTGGTTACCGTATGCAATGTTTTCATACAACACCAGTGTGCACGAGGGTACATTATACACCCCACACGAACTAGTGTTCGGCAGGATAGCTAGGACGCCGTCAGCCACTCCTTTTCAGGACAGCTCTGATAACGAAACTTATAGCGACTATCTTATACAACTTCAGGAGAAAATCTCGAAATCTCAGGATTTGGCTAAAGCCAATCTAGACAATGCGAAACGCCGTTCTAAATATTATTATGACCGAAATCTCAATGTCCAAAACTTCGAGGTAGGCCAATGGGTCTATCTTTTAAAAGAGCCGAACAAACATAAGTTCCAGGCACAGTATTCTGGACCGTACCGTATCCTCGAAATTTTGGGCAATTGTAATGTTAAGCTGAATGTAAAAGGGCGCCATAAAATTGTTCATACGAACAAAATCAAAATTTGTAAACGAATGCATAGTATGCAGAGTGTGGATGCTAGTGAAAGAAAAGTGCGAAAAACTGAAAATGAAGTCAGTGAGAGCAGTGACATTCAAACGAACGCTGAAAGTGAAAGCGACGAAAGTGCCTGCAATCCGAAGGAAGCCCGCAGCCACGGTCCAAACTCCAAACGTTATCGCCAGGATCAACCAGGCGAAAAACCTCAGATTCCGCAGCATCCAGCCGACAGGACCAAGAGAAGGATCCAGCATCCCGAAATCTACCCAACAGACAAGAGATCTCGGCATGGCCGAGATTCTTTTTCCAAGGGGGGTGGTGTAACGTCAGGCGTACCGCCTGCCACCCTCCGGCGTCCACCTCATCATCCCCAGCATCCGTATCCGGAGCCCCTGCACACGGGCCACCCGCCGACTCGCCGTCCCTACAGAAGGAGACAAAGGTACGAGAGGGAAGAGGGATGCAGCATGCCGCGCCCACGCGCGATCTCCACACACGAGGGGGAGGACTTCACCCCGTATTACGAGGGCGAGGAGCTCTCCGACACATACTGGGTCGAATCCCCAGCGATCACGAAGCCCTATGCGTACTTCTCGTACATGTGGGATTAGAATAAGCACACTACTCATACATGTACATACACACCAACACACACCTAGATTTAAGTAAATATATGTATATATTTTAGTCATGCACGGTTATGTTCCGTGCACTCGCGCGCACACTCGACGCTCGCGGCTCACGCTTAACGCGGGCCGCGCCCCACTCCGAACGGCCGCCCCACCACGAGGGCCGAGCGGCCGCCCTACTCCGACCGTCCGCCCCACCGCGAGGGCCCAGCGACTCGCGCGCCGCGCGACCCGAGGAGGTCGCGGACGCGAGATCCGAGAGTCAGTTCATATCTCATCTCCGAACCGAGGAGTTCTAATCCAGCATCCGAACGATGCACTTCCGATCCGAGCAATAGGCTCATTCGCAACGAGCAATTAGCTCTAATGCATTCGTCTCTATCCATACTCCCATAGCGGAGTCCGTTCGATACTTTATACTATTTCTAATTCTCATTGTAATCGCTAGTCAGTAACTTAGAATTTAGTCAAGTGTATCTAGTATAGTGAAATCATAGAATATAGTTTATTTTTACCAGATTCAAAGTATCTTTATTCGAGTTCAAATACAATTCCTTAATTCTAATCCACGGGTACGCTCGCGATTATTCTAATTCTATATCTCATCTACGATAGTCTTGAGGCTCGACGACTAGAGCGAACCAGCGCTTAGTTGCTCCATCCTCACTTCTACCGTGTACAGAATATCTTGCGCCCAGGTCGATCCCGGTAAGCTAGAGCGAACCAACGCTTAGCCGTGCCGTATTCAACCGAGGTTCAAGTATTCTCGATGAGCCTTGCACCTCCGACAAAGCGTACACGACGCGCGGGGAGGAGAGAGTTCATTCGTCGTCTCGCTCGGGAATACGTGGGTGATGCACCAGAATATTCAATTTCCTACGTTCGAGTCCTGGTTCCTGTGAAGGAGGTTTCCTTCGCCGCACGACCCGTACGAGTCGCCAATCGTCAGGGCCAAACGCCGATACCTGCCAGCCGGAGTCAACCCGCCTGGACGCTTATTCCCGTAGACGTACCTCCGTTCCAGCCGTACGCCGCCGCCATCCCGGTTGCGGATCCAAGGCGCTCCAGGTACCTGGAAAGAGAAATCAGACAGCGGAATCAAGCCTTCGCAAGGTAAGTTTAGTGTTAGTTACCGTTTTATCGAGTCCGAAACGCCAACGAACCCGGTCCGGACGCAATTCGCGTTATTTTCGGGAACGGTTACGACTTTGTGCCACCGTTGCGAGCGCAACCGCACCTCGGGACGTGACACATGAAACATAGAAATGAGATGCGATATCGCGTTTTAAGAAGCATTAGAACCCTATCGCTACGACACCTAGACATCTGCAGACGCTATTTCCTAGCAAGGAAGTGTCGCATTTACATTCATTTGAAGTGTAGACGAGGAATACATAACACTTCGCAAATCATATTGTATCTTACCATGAAACATAGAAATGAGATGCGATATCGCGTTTTAAGAAGCATTAGAACTCTATCGCTACGATACCTAGACATCTGCAGACGCTATTTCCTTTCAAGGAAGTGTCGCATTTACATTCATTTGAAGTGTAGACGAGGAGTACATAACACTACGCAAATCATATTATATCTTACCATGAAACATAGAAATGAGATGCGATATCGCGTTTTAAGAATCATAAGAAATCTATTGCTACGATACGTAGACACCTGCAAACGCTCTTTCATTGCAAGGAAGTGTCGCATTCACAATCATTTGAAGTGTAGACGAGGAACACATAACACTTCGCAAATCATATTATATCTTACCATGAAACATAGAAATGAGATGCGATATCGCGTTTTAAGAATCATAAGAACTCTATTGCTACGATACTTAGACATCTTCAAACGCTATTTCCTTGCAAGGAAGTGTCGCATTTACATTCATTTGAATCGTAGACGAGGAATACATAACACTTCGCAAATCATATTATATCTTACCATGAAACATAGAAATGAGATGCGATATCGCGTTTTAAGAAGCATTAGAACTCTATCCCTACGATACCTAGACATCTGCAGACGCTATTTCCTTTCAAGGAAGTGTCGCATTTACATTCATTTGAAGTGTAGACGAGGAGTACATAACACTACGCAAATCACATTATATCATACCATGAAACATAGAAATGAGATGCGATATCGCGTTTTAAGAATCATAAGAAATCTATTGCTACGATACGTAGACACCTGCAAACGCTCTTTCCTTGCAAGGAAGTGTCGCATTCACAATCATTTGAAGTGTAGACGAGGAACACATAACACTTCGCAAATCATATTATATCTTACCATGAAACATAGAAATGAGATGCGATATCGCGTTTTAAGGATCATAAGAACTCCATTGCTACGATACGTAGACATCTGCAAACGCTATTTCCTTGCAAGGAAGTGTCGCATTTACATTCATTTGAATCGTAGACGAGGAATACATAACACTTCGCAAATCATATTATATCTTACCATGAAACATAGAAATGAGATGCGATATCGCGTTTTAAGTAGCATTAGAACCCTATTGCTACGATAGGTAGACTTCTGTAAACGCTATTTCCTTGCAAGGAAGTGTCGCATTTACATTCATTTGAAGTGTAGACGAGGAATACATAACACTTCGCAAATCATATTATATCTTACCATGAAACATAGAAATGAGATGCGATATCGCGTTCTAAGAAGCATTAGAACCCTATCGCTACGACACCTAGACATCTGCAGACGCTATTTCCTAGCAAGGAAGTGTCGCATTTACATTCATTTGAAGTGTAGACGAGGAATACATAACACTTCGCAAATCATATTGTATCTTACCATGAAACATAGAAATGAGATGCGATATCGCGTTTTAAGAAGCATTAGAACTCTATCGCTACGATACCTAGACATCTGCAGACGCTATTTCCTAGCAAGGAAGTGTCGTATTTACATTCATTTGAAGTGTAGACGAGGAATACATGACACTTCGCAAATCATATTATATCTTACCATGAAACATAGAAATTAGATGCGATATCGCGTTTTAAGAAGCATTAGAAGCCTATTGCTACGATACGTAGACATCTGCAAACGCTATTTCCTTGCAAGGAAGTGTCGCATTTACATTCATTTGAATTGTAGACGAGGAATACATAACACTTCTCAAATCATATTATATCTTACCATGAAACATAGAAATGAGATGCGATATCGCGTTTTAAGAAGCATTAGAACCCTATCGCTACGACTCCTAGACATCTGCAGACGCTATTTCCTAGCAAGGAAGTGTCGCATTTACATTCATTTGAAGTGTAGACGAGGAATACATAACACTTCGCAAATCATATTATATCTTACCATGAAACATAGAAATGAGATGCGATATCGCGTTTTAAGAAGCATTAGAACTCTATCGCTACGATACCTAGACATCTGCAGACGCTATTTCCTTTCAAGGAAGTGTCGCATTTACATTCATTTGAAGTGTAGACGAGGAGTACATAACACTACGCAAATCATATTATATCTTACCATGAAACATAGAAATGAGATGCGATATCGCGTTTTAAGAATCATAAGAAATCTATTGCTACGATACGTAGACATCTGCAAACGCTCTTTCCTTGCAAGGAAGTGTCGCATTAACATTCATTTGAAGTGTAGACGAGGAATACATAACACTTCGCAAATCATACTATATCTTACCATGAAACATAGAAATGAGATGCGATATCGCGTTTTAAGAATCATAAGAACTCTATTGCTGCGATACGTAGACATCTGCAAACGTTATTTCCTAGCGGGGAAGTGTCGCATTTACATTCATTTGAAGTGTAGACGAGGAATACATGACACTTCGCAAATCATGTTATATCTTACGATGAAACATAGAAATGAGATGCGATATCGCATTTTAAGGAGCATTAGAACCCTATTGCTACGATAGGTAGACATCTGCAAACGCTATTTCTTTGCAAGGAAGTGTCGCATTTACATTCATTTGAAGTGTAGACGAGGAATACATAACACTTCGCAAATCATATTATATCTTACCATGAAACATAGAAATTAGTTGCGATATCGCGTTTTAAGAAGCATTAGAAATCTATTGCTACGATACGTAGACATCTGCAAACGCTATTTCCTTGCAAGGAAGTGTCGCATTTACTTTCATTTGAATTGTAGACGAGGAATACATAACACTTCTCAAATCATATTATATCTTACCATGAAACATAGAATTGTGATCGATATCGCGCTTTAAGAATCATAAGAAATCCATTCCTACGATACGTAGACATCTGCAAACGCTATTTCCTTGCAAGGAAGTGTCGCATTTACATTCATTTGAAGTGTAGACGAGGAATACATAACACTTCGCAAATCATATTATATCTTACCATGAAACATAGAAATGAGATGCGATATCGCGTTTTAAGTAGCATTAGAACCCTATTGCTACGATAGGTAGACTTCTGCAAACGCTATTTCCTTGCAAGGAAGTGTCGCATTTACATTCATTTGAAGTGTAGACGAGGAATACATAACACTTCGCAAATCATATTATATCTTACCATGAAACATAGAAATGAGATGCGATATCGCGTTTTAAGAAGCATTAGAACCCTATTGCTGCGATAGTTAGACATCTGCAAACGCTATATCCTTGCAAGGAAGTGTCGCATTTACATTCATTTGAATCGTATACGACGAATGCATAAAACTTCGCAATGAATATTATATCTTATCATGAAACATAGATATGAGATGCAATATCTCGTTTTAAGAAGCATTTGAACTCTATTGCTACGATGCCTAGACGTCTGCAGACGCTATTTCCTAGCAAGGAAGTGTCGCATTTACATTCATTGGAAGTGTAGACGAGGAATACATGACACTTCGCAAATCATATTATATCTTACCATGAAACATAGAAATGAGATGCGATATCGCGTTTTAAGAAGCATTAGAACCCTATCGCTACGACACCTAGACATCTGCAGACGCTATTTCCTAGCAAGGAAGTGTCGCATTTACATTCATTTGAAGTGTAGACGAGGAGTACATAACACAACGCAAATCATATTATATCCTACCATGAAACATAGAAATGAGATGCGATATCGCGTTTTAAGAAGCATTAGAACTCTATCGCTACGATACCTAGACATCTGCAGACGCTATTTCCTTTCAAGGAAGTGTCGCATTTACATTCTTTTGAAGTGTAGACGAGGAGTACATAATACTACGCAAATCATATTATATCTTACCATGAAACATAGAAATGAGATGCGATATCGCGTTTTAAGAATCATAAGAAATCTATTGCTACGATACGTAGACATCTGCAAACGCTCTTTCCTTGCAAGGAAGTGTCGCATTAACAATCATTTGAAGTGTAGACGAGGAATACATAACACTTCGCAAATCATACTATATCTTACCATGAAACATAGAAATGAGATGCGATATCGCGTTTTAAGAATCATAAGAACTCTATTGCTGCGATACGTAGACATCTGCAAACGTTATATCCTAGCGGGGAAGTGTCGCATTTACATTCATTTGAAGTGTAGACGAGGAATACATGACACTTCGCAAATCATGTTATATCTTACGATGAAACATAGAAATGAGATGCGATATCGCATTTTAAGGAGCATTAGAACCCTATTGCTACGATAGGTAGACATCTGCAAACGCTATTTCTTTGCAAGGAAGTGTCGCATTTACATTCATTTGAAGTGTAGACGAGGAGTACATAACACTTCGCAAATCATATTATATCTTACCATGAAACATAGAAATGAGATGCGATATCGCGTTTTAAGAAGCATTAGAAATCTATTGCTACGATACGTAGACATCTGCAAACGCTATTTCCTTGCAAGGAAGTGTCGCATTTACTTTCATTTGAATTGTAGACGAGGAATACATAACACTTCTCAAATCATATTATATCTTACCATGAAACATAGAATTGTGATCGATATCGCGCTTTAAGATTCATAAGAACTCCATTGCTACGATACGTAGACATCTGCAAACGCTATTTCCTTGCAAGGAAGTGTCGCATTTACATTCATTTGAAGTGTAGACGAGGAATACATAACACTTCGCAAATCATATTATATCTTACCATGAAACATAGAAATGAGATGCGATATCGCGTTTTAAGAAGCATTAGAACCCTATTGCTGCGATAGCTAGACATCTGCAAACGCTATTTCCTTCCAAGGAAGTGTCGCATTTACATTCATTTGAATCGTATACGACGAATGCATAAAACTTCGCAATGAATATTATATCTTATCATGAAACATAGATATGAGATGCAATATCTCGTTTTAAGAAGCATTTGAACTCTATTGCTACGATGCCTAGACGTCTGCAGACGCTATTTCCTAGCAAGGAAGTGTCGCATTTGCATTCATTTGAAGTGTAGACGAGGAATACATGACACTTCGCAAATCATATTATATCTTACCATGAAACATAGAAATTAGATGCGATATCGCGTTTTAAGAAGCATTAGAAGCCTATTGCTACGATACGTAGACATCTGCAAACGCTATTTCCTTGCAAGGAAGTGTCGCATTTACATTCATTTGAATTGTAGACGAGGAATACATAACACTTCTCAAATCATATTATATCTTACCATGAAACATAGAAATTAGATGCGATATCGCGTTTTAAGAAGCATTAGAACCCTATCGCTACGACACCTAGACATCTGCAGACGCTATTTCCTAGCAAGGAAGTGTCGCATTTACATTCATTTGAAGTGTAGACGAGGAATACATAATACTACGCGAATCATATTATATCTTACCATGAAACATAGAAATGAGATGCGATATCGCGTTTTAAGAATCATAAGAAATCTATTGCTACGATACGTAGACACCTGCAAACGCTCTTTCCTTGCAAGGAAGTGTCGCATTCACAATCATTTGAAGTGTAGACGAGGAACACATAACACTTCGCAAATCATATTATATCTTACCATGAAACATAGAAATGAGATGCGATATCGCGTTTTAAGAATCATAAGAACTCTATTGGTACGATACTTAGACATCTTCAAACGCTATTTCCTTGCAAGGAAGTGTCGCATTTACATTCATTTGAATCGTGGACGAGGAATACATAACACTTCGCAAATCATATTATATCTTACCATGAAACATAGAAATGAGATGCGATATCGCGTTTTAAGAAGCATTAGAACTCTATCGCTACGATACCTAGACATCTGCAGACGCTATTTCCTTTCAAGGAAGTGTCGCATTTACATTCATTTGAAGTGTAGACGAGGAGTACATAACACTACGCAAATCATATTATATCTTACCATGAAACATAGAAATGAGATGCGATATCGCGTTTTAAGAATCATAAGAAATCTATTGCTACGATACGTAGACACCTGCAAACGCTCTTTCCTTGCAAGGAAGTGTCGCATTCACAATCATTTGAAGTGTAGACGAGGAACACATAACACTTCGCAAATCATATTATATCTTACCATGAAACATAGAAATGAGATGCGATATCGCGTTTTAAGAATCATAAGAACTCTATTGCTACGATACTTAGACATCTGCAAACGCTATTTCCTTGCAAGGAAGTGTCGCATTTACATTCATTTGAATCGTAGACGAGGAATGCATAACACTTCGCAATGAATATTATACCTTATCATGAAACATAGATATGAGATGCAATATCTCGTTTTAAGGAGCATTAGAACTCTATCGCTACGATACCTAGACATCTGCAGACGCTATTTCCTAGCAAGGAAGTGTCGCATTTACATTCGTTTGAAGGTTAGACGAGGAATACATAGCACTTCGCAAATCATATTATATCTTTCCATGAAACATAGAAATGAGATGCGATATCGCGATTTAAGAAGCATTAGAACTCTATCGCTACGATACCTAGACATCTGCAGACGCTATTTCCTTTCAAGGAAGTGTCGCATTTACATTCATTTGAAGTGTAGACGAGGAGTACATAACACTTCGCAAATCATATTATATCTTACCATGAAGCATAGAAATGAGATGCAATATCTCGTTTTAAGGAGTATTAGAACTCTATCGCTACGATACGTAGAAATCTGCAGACGCTATTTCCTTTCAAGGAAGTGTCGCATTTACATTCATTTGAAGTGTAGACGAGGAGTACATAACACTACGCAAATCATATTATATCTTACCATGAAACATAGAAATGAGATGCGATATCGCGTTTTAAGAATCATAAGAACTCTATTGCTACGATACGTAGACATCTGCAAACGCTATTTCCTAGCAAGGAAGTGTCGCATTTGCATTCATTTGAAGTGTAGACGAGGAATACATGACACTTCGCAAATCATATTATATCTTACCATGAACCATAGAAATGAGATGCGATATCGCGTTTTAAGAATCACAAGAACTCTATTGCTACAATACGTAGACATCTGCAAACGCTATTTCCTAGTGAGGAAGTGTCTCATTCACATTCATTTGAAGTGTAGACGAGGAATACATAACACTTCGCAAATCATATTATATCTTACCATGAAACACAGAAATGAGATGCGATATCGCGTTTTAAGAATCATAAGAACACTATTGCTACGACACTTAGACATCTGCAAACGCTATTTCCGTGCAAGGAAGTGTCGCTTTTACATTCATTTGAATCGTAGACGAGGAATGCATAACACTTCGCAATGAATATTATATCTTATCATGAAACATAGATATGAGATGCAATATCTCGTTTTAAGGAGCATTAGAACTCTATCGCTACGATACCTAGACATCTGCAGACGCTATTTCCTAGCAAGGAAGTGTCGCATTTACATTCGTTTGAAGTGTAGACGAGGAATACATAGCACTTCGCAAATCATATTATATCTTACCATGAAACATAGAAATGAGATGCGATATCGCGATTTAAGAAGCATTAGAACTCTACCGGTACGATACCTAGACATCTGCAGACGCTATTTCCTTTCAAGGAAGTGTCGCATTTGTAACGTCAGGCGTACCGCCTGCCACCCTCCGGCGTCCACCTCATCATCCCCAGCATCCGTATCCGGAGCCCCTGCACACGGGCCACCCGCCGACTCGCCGTCCCTACAGAAGGAGACAAAGGTACGAGAGGGAAGAGGGATGCAGCATGCCGCGCCCACGCGCGATCTCCACACACGAGGGGGAGGACTTCACCCCGTATTACGAGGGCGAGGAGCTCTCCGACACGTACTGGGTCGAATCCCCAGCAATCACGAAGCCCTATACGTACTTCTCGTACATGTGGGATTAGAATAAGCACACTACTCACCTATGTACATACACACCAACACACACCTAGATTTAAGTGAATATATGTATATATTTTATTCATGCACGGTTATGTTCCGTGCACTCGCGCGCACACTCGACGCTCGCGGCTCACGCTTAACGCGGGCCGCGCCCCACTCCGAACGGCCGCCCCACCACGAGGGCCGAGCGGCCGCCCTACTCCGACCGTCCGCCCCACCGCGAGGGCCCAGCGACTCGCGCGCCGCGCGACCCGAGGAGGTCGCGGACGCGAGATCCGAGAGTCAGTTGCTAACTCATCTCCGAACCGAGGAGTTCTAATCCAGCATCCGAACGATGCACTTCCGATCCGAGCAATAGGCTCATTCGCAACGAGCAATTAGCTCTAATGCATTCGTCTCTATCCATACTCCCATAGCGGAGTCCATTCGATACTTTATACTATTTCTAATTCTCATTGTAATCGCTAGTCAGTAACTTAGAACTTAGTCAAGTGTATTTAGTATAGTGAAATCATAGAATATAGTTTATTTTTACCAGATTCAAAGTATCTTTATTCGAGTTCAAATACAATTACTTAATTCTACTCCACGGGTACGCTCGCGATTATTCTATTTCTATATCTCATCTGCGATAGTCTTGAGGCTCGACGACTAGAGCGAACCAGCGCTTAGTTGCTCCATCCTCACTTCTACCGTATACAGAATATCTTGCGCCCAGGTTGATCCCGGTAAGCTAGAGCGAACCAACGCTTAGCCGCGCCGTACTCGACCGAAGTTCAAGTATTCTCGACGAGCCTTGCACCTCCGACAAAGCGTACACGACGCGCGGGGAGGAGAGAGTTTATTCGTCGTCTCGCTCGGGAATACGTGGGTGATGCACCGGAATATTCAATTTCCTGCGTTCGAGTCCTGGTTCCTGTGAAGGAGGTTTCCTTCGCCGCACGACCCGTACCTCCGTTCCAGCCGTACGCCGCCGCCATCCCGGTTGCGGATCCAAGGCGCTCCAGGTACCTGGAAAGAGAAATCAGACAGCGAAATCAAGCCTTCGCAAGGTAAGTTTAGTGTTAGTTACCGTTTTATCGAGTCCGAAACGCCAACGAACCCGGTCCGGACGCAATTCGCGTTATTTTCGGGAACGGTTACGACTTTGTGCCACCGTTGCGAGCGCAACCGCACCTCGGGACGTGACACGAAAGTTATTTTTGGTGACAGCGGTGGGATAGCCACGCGTTTCCTCCGGAAATTCCGCCGAAAGGAACCGCGAAACTAGATATGGCAACCCGGACTCCGACAAAAACGCGCCAGCAGACACAGCGAGCCGCCGCGATGGCCGATTCTGAACGCGAAAAACGCACTAGCAGAACGCTTGATTTCCAAGACGCTATCGCCGAGCCTCTTCCTAGTACCGCGCAACAAAATACTTCCGCGAAAAATACGAAAGCGACCGATCCGAGTAATGCCGCGTTGCTCCAGCAAATAGAAATTTTACGTCGTGAATTAGAATCTATTCGCAGAACGCCTGATTTAACGCGCGACGATACCGTTTCGCTGGATATTCCTCGGGGAAATCCGCTTTCCGCACATAATTCGAGCTCTGATTTCAATACAAATAGTTCGCAACACGACGAGCTATCGCTTAAGCAGGCCCTCGAAGCCGTGCCGACATTCGACGGTCAGAACATTCCCATTCTTCAGTTTACCCGAGCGTGTAAACGCGCTTATGAGCTTATCCCTAATGGGTGCGAGCGAACCTTCACACGCCTGCTTAAGGGAAAACTCAAGGGTCGTGCCTACGCCGCGCTAGAAGACGAGCCGTGTTACACAATACTCGAATTAACGGACGTTCTTCGCAGCACATTTTGCTCCGTAAAATCAGCTCATCATTATCGGGGTGAACTTGCCAATATATTTATGCGCGCGAACGAGCACATTCTAGATTACATCGGTCGAGTAAAAGATCTTAGAACCGCTATAATTGATTGCGAAAGGCTTGCTCGACGAAACACACCGGAATCGCTCGATGACGTAGACGCGCTCACATTACAATGTTTTAAAGACGGTCTCATTCCGGAAATTCGAATGCAAATGACTACAAGTTCATTCGGTACATTGCGAGAAACGTTCGCTCGAGCGCGGGAGCTCTATCAAATGCACGAACGTGATTGCAACCGGCTAGGTAGATCGCGTGTCGCGCGACCAGAATCGCGCGAAAAACCAGCCGAAATTATTTGCCGAAAATGCAATAATATCGGACATTACGCGACCGAGTGTCGGCTCAGACCGCCATCGCCGTACCGACCGCAGGAATACTTGCGATCCAGGGACGTACCGCCTCCTACTCGAGGCCCCGCGTACGAACAACCAAGACAAATCGTAGCCAGGGACGCGCCCAAATTTTGTCGCTATTGCAAGACCCCGGGGCACGAAATAGGCGAGTGCCGAAAAAGGCAGTACAACAACGCGGTAAATAAAAATTCGGGAAACGACAATGGCCTCCGCACCCGCCGCGAGACAGGTGGCGAGGCCGCGCACCAAGTCCGTCCTCTCGCCGCGAACAACTCCAACGCGGAAATCGACGAAACGCCGCGATAAACATAACCGGAAAAACTAGCACGCCAAACGTAATTCTAAAATCCGATCTTCTAATTTCACCAACTCGCTTCATGGTGGACACTGGGGCGGAAATAAATATTATAAAACGTTCGGCTCTAAAAGCATCCGCGCGAATCGATAAGTCCGAGATCGTAATAATAACAGGGGTAACCGATGGCAAAACCGCAACCTTAGGGACGGTGAATCTTGTCATTTTCGGTCGCGTCGTCCCTTTTAATGTGGTCGAGGATGATTTTCCCCTTAAACCAAGCGGGATCCTCGGCTCCGGGTTCTGTATGGACGCAGAAATCTCTTTTCCAAATAAAATAATCAAATGGAATGGTAAGAGAATTCCTTTCGAAGACGATATCGAAACACTCGAGGAACCGTCACCGGACTCGAAAATAAAGCCTCTCCTATCGCCGAAACGTAAACAAGCGCCGCGCACGGAATCTATTCCCCCTCCGCCGCCGCGCCCGCCGCGTAAATCATCGCCTCCGCTGAAACGCGATGCAGCAACGAAATCGAAGCTTCGAACGCAAGACAAAGCAGCTTCTCCGAAGTCAGGAGACCGTATCTCCATTCCGCCGAGATCAAATATCGGTATCAAGGTCCGCGTAGTTAATTCGAACCTCGCGGAAGGTATAATTCCCCGTATCGATCTTGCGCCGGGTATATTTTTCGGAAACGCTCTCGTCAGAGTAATTCGGGGCAAAGCGGTAACTCGAATAATTAATTCATCCGACCGCGCCGTCGAAATCGCGTTACCAGAAATCGTACTTGAGCCCGCGCAAATCATGACTCCCCTCCACGAGGAGGATAGTCCGTCGCTGTATCCGGTTTTTTCTAAATCTACTAAATCTAACGTATCCGCCGTACCGATCGGCTCATCCCAAAAGGGAAAAACTTCTATTTCTTTCTCGAGTCAGACACCATATCCGACAATCGAAACTCCTCCTTCGCGTTGCAAAATCGCGAATACTCAGCAAATCTCCTATGCTCAGGCGGTTAAAAATAATGTACAACAGGCGCCGTTATAACCAACATCGAAATCCGCCAACCTTTCGAAATCTCGCTTAGATCGAATTCTTAGTCTCCTCCGTCTCGACCACCTCAACGCAGAGGAAAGAGAGCACGTCGTCCGTCTCGTTCAAAGCACGCAGGAGCTTTTTCACATTGAGGGGGATAAATTAGGGCATACGTCAGCAACCACGCACAAGATTCCAACCGTCGACGACCGCCCCGTCAATGTGAAACAATACCGTTTCCCACCAGCTCATAAGGAGGAGATTCGACGACAAGTCGACAAATTTTTACAAAATGGTGTCATCTCTCCGTCAAAATCACCATATAATTCGCCATTGTGGGTTGTCCCAAAGAAACCGGACTCCTTGGGCAACAAGCAATGGCGCGTCGTCATCGACTACCGCGCACTCAATGAGAAATCTGTCGCCGATGCCTATCCCCTCCCTTGCATTACCGAGATACTTGATCAGCTCGGGAGCGCGAAGTATTTTAGTACATTCGATCTCGCGAGCGGATTTCACCAGATCCCAATGGAGCCCGCCGATGCTCCCAAAACCGCTTTTTCGACGCCTCACGGGCATTATGAATTTAAAAGAATGCCATTCGGTTTAAAAAATGCGCCAGCGACGTTCCAACGACTTATGGACAATGTCCTGTCCGGTCTCCAGGGGAACGAAATTTTCGTCTATTTGGACGACATTGTTATCTACGCTAGCTCTCTTCAAGAACATCGACTTAAATTCGATAAATTAACTCAACGGCTCAAAGAAGCTAATTTAGTATTGCAGCCGGATAAGTGCGAATTCTTGAGGAGAGAAGTAAGCTATTTGGGTCATATTATCAGTGAGCACGGTGTAAAACCTGACCCTGCGAAAATTAGCGCCGTCAAAAATTTTCCGCGCCCGCGCAACGCGAAACAGATCAAACAATTCCTCGGGCTCGCGGGATACTACAGGCGGTTCATCGCAAATTTTTCTAATATTGCTAAGCCACTTACAAATTTGTTAAAAAAAGACGCGCCCTTTGTATGGCGTAACGAGCAAGAGAATTCATTCGTCAAACTCCGAGATTGCCTATGCGAAGCGCCTATCTTGCAGTACCCCAACTTCAAACAACCATTCGTGATAACGACCGACGCGTCCGCCGAAGCTATTGGTGCTATCTTGAGTCAAGGACCAATAGGCCGCGACTTGCCAATCGCGTACACGTCGCGACTGTTAAACGCTGCGGAGAAAAACTACTCCACGATCGAGAAGGAGTGTCTGGCGATTGTCTACGCCGTCCATTACTTTCGTCCATACATATACGGTAATCAATTCAAACTCGTTACCGACCATCGACCGTTAGTGTGGATGAATTCGGTCAAGGACCCGTCAAGTAGACTCGTACGGTGGAGGCTTAAGTTAGCGGAATTTGACTACGAGATGGTCTATAAAAGTGGAAAAACGAACCTTAATGCGGACGCATTGTCGCGGAATCCCGCTCAAATTTTTCCGCTCTCGTATTCAGAAAACTCGGAGGACGACATCTTCGATGTGCCTCCGGAAACCCGTAAAAAGTATACCACACTAGCGCCTCCTCCTACTCCGGTAACATCAGAACCTGAATTACCGACTCCAGGCACGTCCTTCCGTACCAACACAGCACCACCTCCGCAAGTCGCCAGCGACAGCACCGACTTCTATACTCCTGCTCCAAATGAATTTTTCCGACGCGAACCTCTATTTAATTTCAGCCGTGACGCATTATCAACGCGACGAGACAATGTAGTTGTCTTCGTCACGCAATCTGGGCACCCCTATGACACGGGCGCCAAAGATCTAGCGAACGCTGAAAAATTCCTTCCAAACAAAAATCACGTTCTTACCAAAGCCAAAGTCATACAAATCGGAAACGAATTCCAAATCCAGCTTCCAATCATCGAACATTCCACCAGATCAATCAATTTCCAGACCGTAATAGAAACATTCAGATCCTTGTGCGACGTTGTAAACGAATTACAATTACAAACATTTAGTATCGCACAAACCTATCTAGACTCCGTATCCTGGTCCCGAATCCAGAAAATCCTTCAGGACCTGTTTTATGAAACAACTGTCCAGATTACGGTCTGCCAGGGCCTCATTAAAACCCCTTCGGTCGAAGAGCGACTGAAAATAATAAGAGAAAACCACGACTCCCCTGTGGGAGGTCACAAAGGGGTTAATAAAACTTATTCTCGCATCAGACAACAATACTTTTGGCCAAACATGAAAACACAAATACAAGAATATATTGGCAAATGTAAAAGTTGTCAGACAGAGAAACTGGTCCGGGTAAAGACCAGACAGCCTCTCACTTTAACCGACACCCCTGGCAGGGCATTCGATAAGATTTCAATGGACGTAATGGGTCCTCTTCCCGAAACTTCCGACGGTTATACGAGTATCCTCACGATCCAAGATCTCCTCACTAAATACTCAATCGCAGTTCCTCTCAAAACCACCACCGCAGTAGACATTGCCGAAGCTTTAATAAAAGAATTCATTTGTAAGTTCGGATGCCCGAAAGGCATACTCACGGACCAAGGTTCGAACTTTATAAATAGCTTGATTAAAGCCATAGCAATCAAATTCCGTATTAAGCAATACAAGTCCACTGCGTTCCATCCACAGACAAACGGGTCCGTTGAACGATCTCACCACATCCTGGCCGAATATCTGAAGCATTACATAGAGTCGAGTAACGATTGGGTGAATTGGTTACCGTACGCAATGTTTTCATACAACACCAGTGTGCACGAGGGTACATTATACACCCCACACGAACTAGTGTTCGGCAGGATAGCTAGGACGCCGTCAGCCACTCCTTTTCAGGACAGCTCTGATAACGAAACTTATAGCGACTATCTTATACAACTTCAGGAGAAAATCTCGAAATCTCAGGATTTGGCTAAAGCCAATCTAGACAATGCGAAACGCCGTTCTAAATATTATTATGACCGAAATCTCAATGTCCAAAACTTCGAGGTAGGCCAATGGGTCTATCTTTTAAAAGAGCCGAACAAACATAAGTTCCAGGCACAGTATTCTGGACCGTACCGTATCCTCGAAATTTTGGGCAATTGTAATGTTAAGCTGAATGTAAAAGGGCGCCATAAAATTGTTCATACGAACAAAATCAAAATTTGTAAACGAATGCATAGTATGCAGAGTGTGGATGCTAGTGAAAGAAAAGTGCGAAAAACTGAAAATGAAGTCAGTGAGAGCAGTGACATTCAAACGAACGCTGAAAGTGAAAGCGACGAAAGTGCCTGCAATCCGAAGGAAGCCCGCAGTCACGGTCCAATCTCCAAACGTTATCGCCAGGATCAACCAGGCGAAAAACCTCAGATTCCGCAGCATCCAGCCGACAGGACCAAGAGAAGGATCCAGCATCCCGAAATCTACCCAACAGACAAGAGATCTCGGCATGGCCGAGATTCTTTTTCCAAGGGGGGTGGTGTAACGTCAGGCGTACCGCCTGCCACCCTCCGGCGTCCACCTCATCATCCCCAGCATCCGTATCCGGAGCCCCTGCACACGGGCCACCCGCCGACTCGCCGTCCCTACAGAAGGAGACAAAGGTACGAGAGGGAAGAGGGATGCAGCATGCCGCGCCCACGCGCGATCTCCACACACGAGGGGGAGGACTTCACCCCGTATTACGAGGGCGAGGAGCTCTCCGACACATACTGGGTCGAATCCCCAGCGATCACGAAGCCCTATACGTACTTCTCGTACATGTGGGATTAGAATAAGGACACTACTCACCTATGTACATACACACCAACACACACCTAGATTTAAGTGAATATGTGTATATATTTCATTCATGCACGGCTATGTTCCGTGCACTCGCGCGCACACTCGACGCTCGCGGCTCACGCTTAACGCGGGCCGCGCCCCACTCCGAACGGCCGCCCCACCACGGGGGCCGAGCGGCCGCCCTACTCCGACCGTCCGCCCCACCGCGAGGGCCCAGCGACTCGCGCGCCGCGCGACCCGAGGAGGTCGCGGACGCGAGATCCGAGAGTCAGTTGCTAACTCGTCTCCGAACCGAGGAGTTCTAATCCAGCATCCGAACGATGCACTTCCGATCCGAGCAATAGGCTCATTCGCAACGAGCAATTAGCTCTAATGCATTCGTCTCTATCCATACTCCCATAGCGGAGTCCATTCGATACTTTATACTATTTCTAATTCTCATTGTAATCGCTAGTCAGTAACTTAGAACTTAGTCAAGTGTATTTAGTATAGTGAAATCATAGAATATAGTTTATTTTTACCAGATTCAAAGTATCTTTATTCGAGTTCAAATACAATTACTTAATTCTACTCCACGGGTACGCTCGCGATTATTCTATTTCTATATCTCATCTGCGATAGTCTTGAGGCTCGACGACTAGAGCGAACCAGCGCTTAGTTGCTCCATCCTCACTTCTACCGTATACAGAATATCTTGCGCCCAGGTTGATCCCGGTAAGCTAGAGCGAACCAACGCTTAGCCGCGCCGTACTCGACCGAAGTTCAAGTATTCTCGACGAGCCTTGCACCTCCGACAAAGCGTACACGACGCGCGGGGAGGAGAGAGTTTATTCGTCGTCTCGCTCGGGAATACGTGGGTGATGCACCGGAATATTCAATTTCCTGCGTTCGAGTCCTGGTTCCTGTGAAGGAGGTTTCCTTCGCCGCACGACCCGTACCTCCGTTCCAGCCGTACGCCGCCGCCATCCCGGTTGCGGATCCAAGGCGCTCCAGGTACCTGGAAAGAGAAATCAGACAGCGAAATCAAGCCTTCGCAAGGTAAGTTTAGTGTTAGTTACCGTTTTATCGAGTCCGAAACGCCAACGAACCCGGTCCGGACGCAATTCGCGTTATTTTCGGGAACGGTTACGACTTTGTGCCACCGTTGCGAGCGCAACCGCACCTCGGGACGTGACACATAACACTTCGCGAATCATTTTACATCTTACCATGAAACGTAGAAATGAGATGCGATATCGTGTTTTAAGGAGCATTAGGACTCTATTGCTACGATACCTAGACATCTGCAGACGCTATTTCCTAACAAGGAAGTGTCGCATTTACATTCATTTGAAGTGTAGACGAGGAATACATGACACTTCGCAAATCATATTATATCTTACCATGAAACATAGGAATTAGATGCGATATCGCGTTTTAAGAAGCATTAGAACTCTATTGCTACGATAGGTAGACATCTGCAAACGCTATTTCCTTGCAAGGAAGTGTAGCATTTACATTCATTTGAAGTGTAGACGAGGAACACATGACACTTCGCAAATCATGTTATATCCTACCATGAAACATAGAAATGAGATGCGATATCGCGTTTTAAGAATCATAAGAACTCTATTGCTACGATACGTAGACATCTGCAAACGCTATTTCCTTGCAAGGAAGTGTCGCATTTACTCTCATTTGAATCGTAGACGAGGAATGCATGACACTTCGCAACGAATATTATATCTTGTCATGAAAAATAGATATGAGATGCAATATCTCGTTTTAAGAAGCATTTGAACTCTATTGTTTCGATACGTAGACATCTGCAAACGCTATATCCTTGCAAGGAAGTGTCGCATTTACATTCATTTGAAGTGTAAACGAGGAATACATAACACTTCGCAAATCATATTATATCTTACCATGAAACATAGAAATGAGATGCGATATCGCGTTTTAAAAAGCATTAGAACACTATTGCTACGATAGGTAGACATCTGCAAACGCTATTTCCTTGCAAGGAAGTGTAGCATTTACATTCATTTGAAGTGTAGACGAGGAACACATGACACTTCGCAAATCATGTTATATCCTACCATGAAACATAGAAATGAGATGCGATATCGCGTTTTAAGAATCATAAGAACTCTATTTCTACGATACGTAGACATCTGCAAACGCTATTTCCTTGCAAGGAAGTGTCGCATTTACTCTCATTTGAATCGTAGACGAGGAATGCATGACACTTCGCAATGAATATTATATCTTGTCATGAAAAATAGATATGAGATGCAATATCTCGTTTTAAGAAGCATTTGAACTCTATTGTTTCGATACGTAGACATCTGCAAACGCTATTTCCTTGCAAGGAAGTGTCGCATTTACATTCATTTGAAGTGTAGACGAGGAATACATAACACTTCGCAAATCATATTATATCTTACCATGAAAAATAGAATTGAGATGCGATATCGCGTTTTAAGAAGCATTAGAACCCTATCGCTACGATGCGTAGACATCTGCAAACGCTATTTCCTTGCAAGGAAGTGTAGCATTTGCATTCATTTGAAGTGTAGACGAGGAACACATGACACTTCGCAAATCATGTTATATCCTACCATGAAACATAGAAATGAGATGCGATATCGCGTTTTAAGAATCATAAGATCTCTATTGCTACGATACGTAGACATCTGCAAACGCTATTTCCTTGCAAGGAAGTGTCGCATTTACATTCGTTTGAAGTGTAGACGAGGAATACATAGCACTTCGCAAATCATATTATATCTTACCATGAAACATAGAAATGAGATGCGATATCGCGTTTTAAGAATCATAAGAACTCTATTGTTACGATACGTAGACATCTGCAAACGCTATTTCCTTGCAAGGAAGTGTCGCATTTACATTCATTTGAAGTGCAGACGAGGAATACATAACTCTTCGCAAATCATATTATATCTTACCATGAACCATAGAAATGAGATGCGATATCGCGTTTTAAGAATCACAAGAACTCTATTGCTACAATACGTAGACATCTGCAAACGCTATTTCCTAGTGAGGAAGTGTCTCATTCACATTCATTTGATGTGTAGACGAGAAATACATAACACTTCGCAAATCATATTATATCTTACCATGAAACATAGAAATGAGATGCGATATCGCGTTTTAAGAAGCATTAGAACTCTATTGCTACGATACCTAGACATCTGCAGACGCTATTTCCTAGCAAGGAAGTGTCGCATTTACATTCATTTGAATCGTAGACGTGGAATGCATAACACTTCGCAAATCATATTATATCTTACCATGAAACATAGAAATGAGATGCGATATCGCGTTTCAAGAAGCATTAGAATTCTATTGCTACGACAGGTAGACATCTGCAAACGCTATTTCCTTGCAAGGAAGTGTCGCATTTACATTCATTTGATGTGTAGGGGAGGAATAAATAACACTTCGCAAATCATATTATATCTTACCATGAACCCTAGAAATGAGATGCAACATCGCGTTTTAAGAAGCATTAGAACTCTATTGCTACGACAGGTAGACATCTGCAAACGCTATTTCCTTGCAAGGAAGTGTCGCATTTATATTCATTTGAATCGTAGACGTGGAATGCATAACACTTCGCAAATCATATTATATCTTACCATGAAACATAGAAATGAGATGCGATATCGCGTTTCAAGAAGCATTAGAATTCTATTGCTACGACAGGTAGACATCTGCAAACGCTATTTCCTTGCAAGGAAGTGTCGCATTTACATTCATTTGATGTGTAGGGGAGGAATAAATAACACTTCGCAAATCATATTATATCTTACCATGAAACATAGAAATGAGATGCGATATCGCGTTTTAAGAATCATAAGAACTCTACTGCTACGATACGTAGACATCTGCAAACGATCTTTCCTTGCAAGGAAGTGTCGCATTCACAATCATTTGAAGTGTAGACGAGGAATACATAACACTTCGCAAATCATATTATATCTTACCATGAAACATAGAAATGAGATGCGATATCGCGTTTTACGAAGCATTAGAACTCTATTACTACGATACCTAGACATCTGCAGACGCTGTTTCCTAGCAAGGAAGTGTCGTATTTACATTCATTTGAAGTGTAGACGAGGAATACATAGCACTTCGCAAATCATATTATATCTTACCATGAAACATAGAAATGAGATGCGATATCGCGTTTTAAGAAGCATTAGAACTCTATCGCTATGATACCTAGACATCTGCAAACGCTATTTCCTTGCAAGGAAGTGTCGCATTTACATTCATTTGAATCGTAGACGTGGAATACATAATACTTCGCAAATCATATTATATCTTACCATGAAACATAGAAATGAGATGCGATATCGCGTTTTAAGAATCATAAGAACTCTATTGCTACGATACGTAGACATCTGCAGACGCTATTTCCTAGCGAGAAAGTGTCGCATTTACATTCATTTGAAGTGTAGACGACGAATGCATAACACTTCGCAAATCATATTATATCTTACCATGAAACATAGAAATGAGATGCGATATCGCGTTTTAAGAAGCATTAGAACTCTATCGCTACGACACCTAGACATCTGCAGACGCTATTTCCTAGCAAGGAAGTGTCGTATTTACATTCATTTGAAGTGTAGACGAGGAATACATAACACTTCGCAAATCACATTATATCTTACCATGAAACATAGAAATGAGATGCGATATCGCGTTTTAAGAATCATAAGAACTCTATTGTTACGATACGTAGACATCTGCAAACGCTATTTCCTTGCAAGGAAGTGTCGCATTTACATTCGTTTGAAGTGTAGACGAGGAATACATAGCACTTCGCAAATCATATTATATCTTACCATGAAACATAGAAATGAGATGCGATATCGCGTTTTAAGAATCATAAGAACTCTATTGTTACGATACGTAGACATCTGCAAACGCTATTTCCTTGCAAGGAAGTGTCGCATTTACATTCATTTGAAGTGCAGACGAGGAATACATAACTCTTCGCAAATCATATTATATCTTACCATGAACCATAGAAATGAGATGCGATATCGCGTTTTAAGAATCACAAGAACTCTATTGCTACAATACGTAGACATCTGCAAACGCTATTTCCTAGTGAGGAAGTGTCTCATTCACATTCATTTGATGTGTAGACGAGAAATACATAACACTTCGCAAATCATATTATATCTTACCATGAAACATAGAAATGAGATGCGATATCGCGTTTTAAGAAGCATTAGAACTCTATTGCTACGATACCTAGACATCTGCAGACGCTATTTCCTAGCAAGGAAGTGACGCATTTACATTCATTTGAATCGTAGACGTGGAATGCATAACACTTCGCAAATCATATTATATCTTACCATGAAACATAGAAATGAGATGCGATATCGCGTTTCAAGAAGCATTAGAATTCTATTGCTACGACAGGTAGACATCTGCAAACGCTATTTCCTTGCAAGGAAGTGTCGCATTTACATTCATTTGATGTGTAGGGGAGGAATAAATAACACTTCGCAAATCATATTATATCTTACCATGAAACATAGAAATGAGATGCGATATCGCGTTTTAAGAATCATAAGAACTCTACTGCTACGATACGCAGACATCTGCAAACGATCTTTCCTTGCAAGGAAGTGTCGCATTCACAATCATTTGAAGTGTAGACGAGGAATACATAACACTTCGCAAATCATATTATATCTTACCATGAAACATAGAAATGAGATGCGATATCGCGTTTTACGAAGCATTAGAACTCTATTACTACGATACCTAGACATCTGCAGACGCTGTTTCCTAGCAAGGAAGTGTCGTATTTACATTCATTTGAAGTGTAGACGAGGAATACATAGCACTTCGCAAATCATATTATATCTTACCATGAAACATAGAAATGAGATGCGATATCGCGTTTTAAGAAGCATTAGAACTCTATCGCTATGATACCTAGACATCTGCAAACGCTATTTCCTTGCAAGGAAGTGTCGCATTTACATTCATTTGAATCGTAGACGTGGAATGCATAACACTTCGCAAATCATATTATATCTTACCATGAAACATAGAAATGAGATGCGATATCGCGTTTTAAGAATCATAAGAAATCTATTGCTACGATACGTAGACATCTGCAAACGCTATTTCCATGAGAGGAAGTGTCGCATTTACATTCATTTGAATCGTAGACGAGGAATGCATAACACTTCGCAATGAATATTATATCTTATAATGAAACATAGATATGATATGCAATATCTCGTTATAAGAAGCATTTGAACTCTATTGCTACGATACCTAGACATCTGCAGACGCTATTTCCTGGCAAGGAAGTGTCGCATTTACATTCATTTGAAGTGTAAACCGAGGAATACATGACACTTCGCAAATCATATTATATCTTACCATGAAACATAGACATGAGATGCGATATCGCGTGTTAGGAAGCATTAGAAATCTATTGCTACGATACGTAGACATCTGCAAACGCTATTTCCTTGCAAGGAAGTGTCGCATTTACATTCATTTGAAGTGTAGACGAGGAATACATAACACTTCGCAAATCACATTATATCTTACCATGAAACGTAGAAATGTGATGCGATATCGCGTTTTAAGAAGCATTAGAACACTATTGCTACGATACCTAGACATCTGCAGCCGCTATTTCCTAGCAAGGAAGTGTCGCATTTACATTCATTTGAAGTGTAGACGAGGAATTCATAACACTTCGCAAATCACATTATATCTTACCATGAAACATAGAAATGAGATGCGATATCGCGTTTTAAGAATCATAAGAACTCTATTGTTACGATACGTAGACATCTGCAAACGCTATTACCTTGGAAGGAAGTGTCGCATTTACATTCATTTGAAGTGCAGACGAGGAATACATAACTCTTCGCAAATCATATTATATCTTACCATGAACCATAGAAATGAGATGCGATATCGCGTTTTGAGAATCACAAGAACTCTATTGCTACAATACGTAGACATCTGCAAACGCTATTTCCTAGTGAGGAAGTGTCTCAATCACATTCGTTTGAAGTGTAGACGAGAAATACATAACACTTCGCAAATCATATTATATCTTACCATGAAACATAGAAATGAGATGCGATATCGCGTTTTAAGAAGCATTAGAAATCTGTTGCTACGATACGTAGACATCTGCAAACGCTATTTCCTTGCAAGGAAGTGTCGCATTTACATTCATTTGAAGTGCAGACGAGGAATACATAACTCTTCGTAAATCATATTATATCTTACCATGAACCCTAGAAATGAGATGCGACATCGCGTTTTAAGAAGCATTAGAACTCTATTGCTACGACAGGTAGACATCTGCAAACGCTATTTCCTTGCAAGGAAGTGTCGCATTTACATTCATTTGAATCGTAGACGTGGAATGCATAACACTTCGCAAATCATATTATATCTTACCATGAAACATAGAAATGAGATGCGATATCGCGTTTCAAGAAGCATTAGAATTCTATTGCTACGACAGGTAGACATCTGCAAACGCTATTTCCTTGCAAGGAAGTGTCGCATTTACATTCATTTGATGTGTAGGGGAGGAATAAATAACACTTCGCAAATCATATTATATCTTACCATGAAACATAGAAATGAGATGCGATATCGCGTTTTAAGAATCATAAGAACTCTACTGCTACGATACGTAGACATCTGCAAACGATCTTTCCTTGCAAGGAAGTGTCGCATTCACAATCATTTGAAGTGTAGACGAGGAATACATAACACTTCGCAAATCATATTATATCTTACCATGAAACATAGAAATGAGATGCGATATCGCGTTTTATGAAGCATTAGAACTCTATTACTACGATACCTAGACATCTGCAGACGCTGTTTCCTAGCAAGGAAGTGTCGCATTTACATTCATTTGAAGTGTAGACGAGGAATACATAGCACTTCGCAAATCATATTATATCTTACCATGAAACATAGAAATGAGATGCGATATCGCGTTTTGAGAAGCATTAGAACTCTATCGCTACGATACTTAGACATCTGCAGACGCTATTTGCTTTCAAGGAAGTGTCGCATTTACACTCATTTGAAGTGTAGACGAGGAGTACATAACACTACGCAAATCACACTATATCTTACCATGAAACATAGAAATGAGATGCGATATCGCGTTTTAAGAATCATAAGATCTCTACTGCTACGATACGTAGACATCTGCAAACGCTCTTTCCTTGCAAGGAAGAGTCGCATTCACAATCATTTGAAGTGTAGACAAGGAATACATAACACTTCGCAAATCATATTATATCTTACCATGAAACATAGAAATGAGATGCGATATCGCGTTTTATGAATCATAAGAACTCTATTGCTACGATACGTAGACATCTGCAGACGCTATTTCCTAGCAAGGAAGTGTCGCATTTACATTCATTTGAAGTGTAGACGAGGAATACATAGCACTTCGCAAATCATATTATATCTTACCATGAAACATAGAAATGAGATGCGATATCGCGTTTCAAGAAGCATTAGAACTCTATTGCTACGACAGGTAGACATCTGCAAACGCTATTTCCTTGCAAGGAAGTGTCGCATTTACATTCATTTGAAGTGTAAACGAGGAATACATGACACTTCGCAAATCATATTATATCTTACGATGAAACATAGAAATGAGATGCGATATCGCGTTTTAAGAAGCATTAGAACTCTATCGCTACGATACCTAGACATCTGCAGACGCTATTTCCTTTCAAGGAAGTGTCGCATTTACATTCATTTGAAGTGTAGACGAGGAATACATAACACTTGGCAAATCATATTATATCTTACCATGAAACATAGAAATGAGATGCGATATCGCGTTTTAAGAAGCATTAGAACTCTATTGCTACGATACCTAGACATCTGCAGACGCTATTTCCTAGCAAGGAAGTGTCGCATTCACAATCATTTGAAGTGTAGACGAGGAATACATATCACTTCGCAAATCATATTATATCTTACCATGAAACATAGAAATCAGATGCGATATCGCGTTTTAAGAAGCATTAGAACACTATTTCTACGATAGGTAGACATTTGCAAACGCTATTTCCTTGCAAGGAGGTGTCGCAGTTACATTAATTTGAAGTGTAGAGGAGGAATACATAACACTTCGCAAATCATATTATATCTTACCATGAAACATAGAAATGAGATGCGATATCGCGTTTTAAGAATCATAAGAACTCTATTGCTACGATACGTAGACATCTGCAAACGCTATTTCCTTGCAAGGAAGTGTCGCATTTACATTCATTCGAATCGTAGACGAAGAATGCATAGTGTCACGTCCCGAGGTGCGGTTGCGCTCGCAACGGTGGCACAAAGTCGTAACCGTTCCCGAAAATAACGCGAATTGCGTCCGGACCGGGTTCGTTGGCGTTTCGGACTCGATAAAACGGTAACTAACACTAAACTTACCTTGCGAAGGCTTGATTTCGCTGTCTGATTTCTCTTTCCAGGTACCTGGAGCGCCTTGGATCCGCAACCGGGATGGCGGCGGCGTACGGCTGGAACGGAGGTACGGGTCGTGCGGCGAAGGAAACCTCCTTCACAGGAACCAGGACTCGAACGCAGGAAATTGAATATTCCGGTGCATCACCCACGTATTCCCGAGCGAGACGACGAATAAACTCTCTCCTCCCCGCGCGTCGTGTACGCTTTGTCGGAGGTGCAAGGCTCGTCGAGAATACTTGAACTTCGGTCGAGTACGGCGCGGCTAAGCGTTGGTTCGCTCTAGCTTACCGGGATCAACCTGGGCGCAAGATATTCTGTATACGGTAGAAGTGAGGATGGAGCAACTAAGCGCTGGTTCGCTCTAGTCGTCGAGCCTCAAGACTATCGCAGATGAGATATAGAAATAGAATAATCGCGAGCGTACCCGTGGAGTAGAATTAAGTAATTGTATTTGAACTCGAATAAAGATACTTTGAATCTGGTAAAAATAAACTATATTCTATGATTTCACTATACTAAATACACTTGACTAAGTTCTAAGTTACTGACTAGCGATTACAATGAGAATTAGAAATAGTATAAAGTATCGAATGGACTCCGCTATGGGAGTATGGATAGAGACGAATGCATTAGAGCTAATTGCTCGTTGCGAATGAGCCTATTGCTCGGATCGGAAGTGCATCGTTCGGATGCTGGATTAGAACTCCTCGGTTCGGAGACGAGTTAGCAACTGACTCTCGGATCTCGCGTCCGCGACCTCCTCGGGTCGCGCGGCGCGCGAGTCGCTGGGCCCTCGCGGTGGGGCGGACGGTCGGAGTAGGGCGGCCGCTCGGCCCCCGTGGTGGGGCGGCCGTTCGGAGTGGGGCGCGGCCCGCGTTAAGCGTGAGCCGCGAGCGTCGAGTGTGCGCGCGAGTGCACGGAACATAGCCGTGCATGAATGAAATATATACACATATTCACTTAAATCTAGGTGTGTGTTGGTGTGTATGTACATAGGTGAGTAGTGTCCTTATTCTAATCCCACATGTACGAGAAGTACGTATAGGGCTTCGTGATCGCTGGGGATTCGACCCAGTATGTGTCGGAGAGCTCCTCGCCCTCGTAATACGGGGTGAAGTCCTCCCCCTCGTGTGTGGAGATCGCGCGTGGGCGCGGCATGCTGCATCCCTCTTCCCTCTCGTACCTTTGTCTCCTTCTGTAGGGACGGCGAGTCGGCGGGTGGCCCGTGTGCAGGGGCTCCGGATACGGATGCTGGGGATGATGAGGTGGACGCCGGAGGGTGGCAGGCGGTACGCCTGACGTTACAATAGCACTTCGCAATGAATATTATATCTTATCATGAAACATAGATATGAGATGCAATATCTCGTTTTAAGAAGCATTTGAGCTCTATTGCTTCGATACGTAGACATCTGCAAACGCTATTTCCTTGCAAGGATGTGTCGCATTTACATTCATTTGAAGTGTAGACGAGGAATACATAACACTTCGCAAATCATATTATATCTTACCATGAAACATAGAAATCAGATGCGATATCGCGTTTCAAGAAGCATTAGAATTCTATTGCTACGACAGGTAGACATCTGCAAACGCTATTTCCTTGCAAGGAAGTGTCGCATTTACATTCATTTGATGTGTAGGGGAGGAATAAATAACACTTCGCAAATCATATTATATCTTACCATGAAACATAGAAATGAGATGCGATATCGCGTTTTAAGAAGCATTAGAACTCTATCGCTACGATACTTAGACATCTGCAGACGCTATTTCCTAGCAAGGAAGTGTCGCATTTACATTCATTTGAAGTGTAGACGAGGAATACATAACACTTCGCAAATCATATTATATCTTACCATGAAACATAGAAATGAGAAGCGATATCGCGTTTTAAGAAGCATTAGAACTCTATTGCTACGATACCTAGACATCTGCAGACGCTATTTCCTAGCAAGGAAGTGTCGCATTTACATTCATTTGAAGTATAGACGAGGAATACGTAACACTTCGCAAATCACATTATATCTTACCATGAAACATAGAAATGAGATGCGATATCGCGTTTTAAGAATCATAAGAACTCTACTGCTACGATACGTAGACATCTGCAAACGATCTTTTCTTGCAAGGAAGTGTCGCATTCACAATCATTTGAAGTGTAGACGAGGAATACATAACACTTCGCAAATCATATTATATCTTACCATGAAACATAGAAATGAGATGCGATATCGCGTTTTATGAATCATAAGAACTCTATTGCTACGATACGTTGACATCTGCAGACGCTATTTCCTAGCAAGGAAGTGTCGCATTTACATTCATTTGAAGTGTAGACGAGGAATACATAGCACTTCGCAAATCATATTATATCTTACCATGAAACATAGAAATGAGATGCGATATCGCGTTTGAAGAAGCATTAGAACTCTATTGCTACGACAGGTAGACATCTGCAAACGCTATTTCCTTGCAAGGAAGTGTCGTATTTACATTCATTTGAAGTGTAAACGAGGAATACATGACACTTCGCAAATCATATTATATCTTACGATGAAACATAGAAATGAGATGCGATATCGCGTTTTAAGAAGCATTAGAACTCTATCGCTACGATACCTAGACATCTGCAGACGCTATTTCCTTTCAAGGAAGTGTCGCATTTACATTCATTTGAAGTGTAGACGAGGAATACATAACACTTGGCAAATCATATTATATCTTACCATGAAACATAGAAATGAGATGCGATATCGCGTTTTAAGAAGCATTAGAACTCTATTGCTACGATACCTAGACATCTGCAGACGCTATTTCCTAGCAAGGAAGTGTCGCATTTACATTCATTTGAAGTGTAGACGAGGAATACATAACACTTCGCAAATCATATTATATCTTACCATGAAACATAGAAATCAGATGCGATATCGCGTGTTAGGAAGCATTAGAAATCTATTGCTACGATACGTAGACATCTGCAAACGCTATTTCCTTGCAAGGAAGTGTCGCATTTACATTCATTTGAAGTGTAGACGAGGAATACATAACACTTCGCAAATCACATTATATCTTACCATGAAACGTAGAAATGTGATGCGATATCGCGTTTTAAGAAGCATTAGAACACTATTGCTACGATACCTAGACATCTGCTGCCGCTATTTCCTAGCAAGGAAGTGTCGCATTTACATTCATTTGAAGTGTAGACGAGGAATACATAACACTTCGCAAATCACATTATATCTTACCATGAAACATAGAAATGAGATGCGATATCGCGTTTTAAGAATCATAAGAACTCTATTGTTACGATACGTAGACATCTGCAAACGCTATTACCTTGGAAGGAAGTGTCGCATTTACATTCATTTGAAGTGCAGACGAGGAATACATAACTCTTCGCAAATCATATTATATCTTACCATGAACCATAGAAATGAGATGCGATATCGCGTTTTGAGAATCACAAGAACTCTATTGCTACAATACGTAGACATCTGCAAACGCTATTTCCTAGTGAGGAAGTGTCTCAATCACATTCGTTTGAAGTGTAGACGAGAAATACATAACACTTCGCAAATCATATTATATCTTACCATGAAACATAGAAATGAGATGCGATATCGCGTTTTAAGAAGCATTAGAAATCTGTTGCTACGATACGTAGACATCTGCAAACGCTATTTCCTTGCAAGGAAGTGTCGCATTTACATTCATTTGAAGTGCAGACGAGGAATACATAACTCTTCGTAAATCATATTATATCTTACCATGAACCCTAGAAATGAGATGCGACATCGCGTTTTAAGAAGCATTAGAACTCTATTGCTACGACAGGTAGACATCTGCAAACGCTATTTCCTTGCAAGGAAGTGTCGCATTTACATTCATTTGAATCGTAGACGTGGAATGCATAACACTTCGCAAATCATATTATATCTTACCATGAAACATAGAAATGAGATGCGATATCGCGTTTCAAGAAGCATTAGAATTCTATTGCTACGACAGGTAGACATCTGCAAACGCTATTTCCTTGCAAGGAAGTGTCGCATTTACATTCATTTGATGTGTAGGGGAGGAATAAATAACACTTCGCAAATCATATTATATCTTACCATGAAACATAGAAATGAGATGCGATATCGCGTTTTAAGAATCATAAGAACTCTACTGCTACGATACGTAGACATCTGCAAACGATCTTTCCTTGCAAGGAAGTGTCGCATTCACATTCATTTGAAGTGTAGACGAGGAATACATAACACTTCGCAAATCATATTATATCTTACCATGAAACATAGAAATGAGATGCGATATCGCGTTCTATGAAGCATTAGAACTCTATTACTACGATACCTAGACATCTGCAGACGCTGTTTCCTAGCAAGGAAGTGTCGCATTTACATTCATTTGAAGTGTAGACGAGGAATACATAGCACTTCGCAAATCATATTATATCTTACCATGAAACATAGAAATGAGATGCGATATCGCGTTTTGAGAAGCATTAGAACTCTATCGCTACGATACTTAGACATCTGCAGACGCTATTTGCTTTCAAGGAAGTGTCGCATTTACACTCATTTGAAGTGTAGACGAGGAGTACATAACACTACGCAAATCACACTATATCTTACCATGAAACATAGAAATGAGATGCGATATCGCGTTTCAAGAAGCATTAGAACTCTATTGCTACGACAGGTAGACATCTGCAAACGCTATTTCCTTGCAAGGAAGTGTCGCATTTACATTCATTTGAAGCGTAAACGAGGAATACATGACACTTCGCAAATCATATTATATCTTACGATGAAACATAGAAATGAGATGCGATATCGCGTTTTAAGAAGCATTAGAACTCTATTGCTACGATACCTAGACATCTGCAGACGCTATTTCCTAGCAAGGAAGTGTCGCATTCACAATCATTTGAAGTGTAGACGAGGAATACATATCACTTCGCAAATCATATTATATCTTACCATGAAACATAGAAATCAGATGCGATATCGCGTTTTAAGAAGCATTAGAACACTATTTCTACGATAGGTAGACATTTGCAAACGCTATTTCCTTGCAAGGAGGTGTCGCAGTTACATTAATTTGAAGTGTAGAGGAGGAATACATAACACTTCGCAAATCATATTATATCTTACCATGAAACATAGAAATGAGATGCGATATCGCGTTTTAAGAATCATAAGAACTCTATTGCTACGATACGTAGACATCTGCAAACGCTATTTCCTTGCAAGGAAGTGTCGCATTTACATTCATTCGAATCGTAGACGAAGAATGCATAGCACTTCGCAATGAATATTATATCTTATCATGAAACATAGATATGAGATGCAATATCTCGTTTTAAGAAGCATTTGAGCTCTATTGCTTCGATACGTAGACATCTGCAAACGCTATTTCCTTGCAAGGAAGTGTCGCATTTACATTCATTTGAAGTGTAGACGAGGAATACATAACACTTCGCAAATCATATTATATCTTACCATGAAACATAGAAATCAGATGCGATATCGCGTTTCAAGAAGCATTAGAATTCTATTGCTACGACAGGTAGACATCTGCAAACGCTATTTCCTTGCAAGGAAGTGTCGCATTTACATTCATTTGATGTGTAGGGGAGGAATAAATAACACTTCGCAAATCATATTATATCTTACCATGAAACATAGAAATGAGATGCGATATCGCGTTTTAAGAAGCATTAGAACTCTATCGCTACGATACTTAGACATCTGCAGACGCTATTTCCTAGCAAGGAATTGTCGCATTTATATTCATTTGAAGCATAGACGAGGAATACGTAACACTTCGCAAATCACATTATATCTTACCATGAAACATAGAAATGAGATGCGATATCGCGTCTTGAGAAGCATTAGAACTCTATCGCTTCGATACGTAGACATCTGCAGACGCTATTTGCTTTCAAGGAAGTGTCGCATTTACACTCATTTGAAGTGTAGACGAGGAGTACATAACACTACGCAAATCATATTATATCTTACCATGAAACATAGAAATGAGATGCGATATCGCGTTTTAAGAATCATAAGAACTCTACTGCTACGATACGTAGACATCTGCAAACGATCTTTTCTTGCAAGGAAGTGTCGCATTCACAATCATTTGAAGTGTAGACGAGGAATACATAACACTTCGCAAATCATATTATATCTTACCATGAAACATAGAAATGAGATGCGATATCGCGTTTTATGAAGCATTAGAACTCTATTACTACGATACCTAGACATCTGCAGACGCTATTTCCTAGCAAGGAAGTGTCGCATTTACATTCATTTGAAGTATAGACGAGGAATACGTAACACTTCGCAAATCACATTATATCTTACCACGAAACATAGAAATGAGATGCGATATCGCGTTTTAAGAAGCATTAGAACTCTATTGCTACGATACCTAGACATCTGCAGACGCTATTTCCTAGCAAGGAAGTGTCGCATTTACACTCATTTGAAGTGTAGACGAGGAGAACGTAACACTTCGCAAATCATATTATATCTTACCATGAAACATTGAAATGAGATGCGTTATCGCGTTTTTAGAAGCATTAGAACTCTATTGCTACGATACTTAGACATCTGCAAATGCTATTTCCTTGCAAGGAAGTGTCGCATTTACATTCATTTGAATCGTAGACGAGGAATGCATAACATTTCGCAATGAATATTATATCTTATCATGAAACATAGATATGAGATGCAATATCTCGCTTTAAGGAGCATTAGAACTCTATCGCTACGATACCTAGACATCTGCAGACGCTATTTCCTAGCAAGGAAGTGTCGCATTTACATTCGTTTGAAGTGTAGACGAGGAATACATAGCACTTCGCAAATCATATTATATCTTACCATGAAACATAGAAATGAGATGCGATATCGCGTTTTAAGAAGCATTAGAACTCTATCGCTACGATACCTAGACATTTGCAGACGCTATTTCCTTTCAAGGAAGTGTCGCATTTGCATTCATTTGAAGTGTAGACGAGGAGTACATAACACTACGCAAATCATATTATATCTTACCATGAAACATAGAAAAGAGATGCGATATCGCGTTTTAAGAATCATAAGTACTCTATTGCTATGATACGTAGACATCTGCAAACGCTCTTTCCTTGCAAGGAAGTGTCGCATTCACAATCATTTGAAGTGTAGACGAGGAATACATATCACTTCGCAAATCATATTATATCTTACCATGAAACATAGAAATCAGATGCGATATCGCGTTTTAAGAAGCATTAGAACACTATTTCTACGTTAGGTAGACATTTGCAAACGCTATTTCCTTGCAAGGAGGTGTCGCAGTTACATTAATTTGAAGTGTAGAGGAGGAATACATAACACTTCGCAAATCATATTATATCTTACCATGAAACATAGAAATGAGATGCGATATCGCGTTTTAAGAATCATAAGAACTCTATTGCTACGATACGTAGACATCTGCAAACGCTATTTCCCTGCAAGGAAGTGTCGCATTTACATTCATTTGAAGTGTAGACGAGGAATACATAACACTTCGCAAATCATATTATATCTTACCATGAAACATAGAAATCAGATGCGATATCGCGTTTCAAGAAGCATTAGAATTCTATTGCTACGACAGGTAGACATCTGCAAACGCTATTTCCTTGCAAGGAAGTGTCGCATTTACATTCATTTGAAGTGTAGGGGAGGAATAAATAACACTTCGCAAATCATATTATATCTTATCATGAAACATAGAAATGAGGTGCGATATCGCGTTTTAAGAAGCATTAGAACCCTATCGCTACGACACCTAGACATCTGCAGACGCTATTTCCTAGCAAGGAAGAGTCGCATTTACATTCATTTGAAGTGTAGACGAGGAATACATAACAATTTGCAAATCATATTATATCTTACCATGAAACATAGAAATGAGATGCGATATCGCGTTTTAAGAAGCATTAGAAATCTATTGCTACGATACGCAGAAATCTGCAAACGCTATTTCCTTGCAAGGAAGTGTCGCATTTACATTCATTTGAAGTGTAGACGAGAAATACGTAACACTTCGCAAATCATATTATATCTTGCCATGAAACATAGAAATGAGATGCGATATAGCGTTTTTAGAAGCACTAGAACTCTATTGCTACGATACTTAGACATCTGCAAATGCTATTTCCTTGCTAGGAAGTGTCGCATTTACATTCATTTGGATCGTAGACGAGTAATGCATAACATATCGCAATGAATATTATATCTTACCATGAAACATAGAAATGAGATGCGATATCGCGTTTTGAGAAGCATTAGAACTCTATCGCTACGATACCTAGGCATCTGCAGACGCTATTTCCTAGTGTCACGTCCCGAGGTGCGGTTGCGCTCGCAACGGTGGCACAAAGTCGTAACCGTTCCCGAAAATAACGCGAATTGCGTCCGGACCGGGTTCGTTGGCGTTTCGGACTCGATAAAACGGTAACTAACACTAAACTTACCTTGCGAAGGCTTGATTCCGCTGTCTGAGTTCTCTTTCCAGGTACCTGGAGCGCCTTGGATCCGCAACCGGGATGGCGGCGGCGTACGGCTGGAACGGAGGTACGTCTACGGGAATAAGCGTCCAGGCGGGTTGACTCCGGCTGGCAGGTATCGGCGTTTGGCCCTGACGATTGGCGACTCGTACGGGTCGTGCGGCGAAGGAAACCTCCTTCACAGGAACCAGGACTCGAACGTAGGAAATTGAATATTCTGGTGCATCACCCACGTATTCCCGAGCGAGACGACGAATGAACTCTCTCCTCCCCGCGCGTCGTGTACGCTTTGTCGGAGGTGCAAGGCTCATCGAGAATACTTGAACTTCGGTTGAATACGGCACGGCTAAGCGTTGGTTCGCTCTAGCTTACCGGGATCGACCTGGGCGCAAGATATTCTGTACACGGTAGAAGTGAGGATGGAGCAACTAAGCGCTGGTTCGCTCTAGTCGTCGAGCCTCAAGACTATCGTAGATGAGATATAGAATTAGAATAATCGCGAGCGTACCCGTGGATTAGAATTAAGGAATTGTATTTGAACTCGAATAAAGATACTTTGAATCTGGTAAAAATAAACTATATTCTATGATTTCACTATACTAGATACACTTGACTAAATTCTAAGTTACTGACTAGCGATTACAATGAGAATTAGAAATAGTATAAAGTATCGAATGGACTCCGCTATGGGAGTATGGATAGAGACGATTGCATTAGAGCTAATTGCTCGTTGCGAATGAGCCTATTGCTCGGATCGGAGGTGCATCGTTCGGATGCTGGATTAGAACTCCTCGGTTCGGAGATGAGATACGAACTCTCCAGTTCGGAGATGAGATACCAACTCTCCCGTTCGGAGGTGAGATTGGAACTGACTCTCTGATCTCGCGTCCGCGACCTCCTCGGGTCGCGCGGCGCGCGAGTCGCTGGGCCCTCGCGGTGGGGCGGACGGTCGGAGTAGGGCGGCCGCTCGGCCCTCGTGGTGGGGCGGCCGTTCGGAGTGGGGCGCGGCCCGCGTTAAGCGTGAGCCGCGAGCGTCGAGTGTGCGCGCGAGTGCACGGAACATAACCGTGCATGAATAAAATATATACATATATTTACTTAAATCTAGGTGTGTGTTGGTGTGTATGTACATATATGAGTAGTGTGCTTATTCTAATCCCACATGTACGAGAAGTACGTATAGGGCTTCGTGATCGCTGGGGATTCGACCCAGTATGTGTCGGAGAGCTCCTCGCCCTCGTAATACGGGGTGAAGTCCTCCCCCTCGTGTGTGGAGATCGCGCGTGGGCGCGGCATGCTGCATCCCTCTTCCCTCTCGTACCTTTGTCTCCTTCTGTAGGGACGGCGAGTCGGCGGGTGGCCCGTGTGCAGGGGCTCCGGATACGGATGCTGGGGATGATGAGGTGGACGCCGGAGGGTGGCAGGCGGTACGCCTGACGTTACACCACCCCCCTTGGAAAAAGAATCTCGGCCATGCCGAGATCTCTTGTCTGTTGGGTAGATTTCGGGATGCTGGATCCTTCTCTTGGTCCTGTCGGCTGGATGCTGCGGAATCTGAGGTTTTTCGCCTGGTTGATCCTGGCGATAACGTTTGGAGATTGGACCGTGACTGCGGGCTTCCTTCGGATTGCAGGCACTTTCGTCGCTTTCACTTTCAGCGTTCGTTTGAATGTCACTGCTCTCACTGACTTCATTTTCAGTTTTTCGCACTTTTCTTTCACTAGCATCCACACTCTGCATACTATGCATTCGTTTACAAATTTTGATTTTGTTCGTATGAACAATTTTATGGCGCCCTTTTACATTCAGCTTAACATTACAATTGCCCAAAATTTCGAGGATACGGTACGGTCCAGAATACTGTGCCTGGAACTTATGTTTGTTCGGCTCTTTTAAAAGATAGACCCATTGGCCTACCTCGAAGTTTTGGACATTGAGATTTCGGTCATAATAATATTTAGAACGGCGTTTCGCATTGTCTAGATTGGCTTTAGCCAAATCCTGAGATTTCGAGATTTTCTCCTGAAGTTGTATAAGATAGTCGCTATAAGTTTCGTTATCAGAGCTGTCCTGAAAAGGAGTGGCTGACGGCGTCCTAGCTATCCTGCCGAACACTAGTTCGTGTGGGGTGTATAATGTACCCTCGTGCACACTGGTGTTGTATGAAAACATTGCGTACGGTAACCAATTCACCCAATCGTTACTCGACTCTATGTAATGCTTCAGATATTCGGCCAGGATGTGGTGAGATCGTTCAACGGACCCGTTTGTCTGTGGATGGAACGCAGTGGACTTGTATTGCTTAATACGGAATTTGATTGCTATGGCTTTAATCAAGCTATTTATAAAGTTCGAACCTTGGTCCGTGAGTATGCCTTTCGGGCATCCGAACTTACAAATGAATTCTTTTATTAGAGCATCGGCAATGTCTACTGCGGTGGTGGTTTTGAGAGGAACTGCGACTGAGTATTTAGTGAGGAGATCTTGGATCGTGAGGATACTTGTATAACCGTCGGAAGTTTCGGGAAGAGGACCCATTACGTCCATTGAAATCTTATCGAATGCCCTGCCAGGGGTGTCGGTTAAAGTGAGAGGCTGTCTGGTCTTTACCCGGACCAGTTTCTCTGTCTGACAACTTTTACATTTGCCAATATATTCTTGTATTTGTGTTTTCATGTTTGGCCAAAAGTATTGTTGTCTGATGCGAGAATAAGTTTTATTAACCCCTTTGTGACCTCCCACAGGGGAGTCGTGGTTTTCTCTTATTATTTTCAGTCGCTCTTCGACCGAAGGGGTTTTAATGAGGCCCTGGCAGACCGTAATCTGGACAGTTGTTTCGTAAAACAGGTCTTGAAGGATTTTCTGGATTCGGGACCAGGATACGGAGTCTAGATAGGTTTGTGCGATACTAAATGTTTGTAATTGTAATTCGTTTACAACGTCGCACAAGGATCTGAATGTTTCTATTACGGTCTGGAAATTGATTGATCTGGTGGAATGTTCGATGATTGGAAGCTGGATTTGGAATTCGTTTCCGATTTGTATGACTTTGGCTTTGGTAAGGACGTGATTTTTGTTTAGGAGGAATTTTTCAGCGTTTGCTAGATCTTTGGCGCCCGTGTCATAGGGGTGCCCAGATTGCGTGACGAAGACAACTACATTGTCTCGTCGCGTTGATAATGCGTCACGGCTGAAATTAAATAGAGGTTCGCGTCGGAAAAATTCATTTGGAGCAGGAGTATAGAAGTCGGTGCTGTCGCTGGCGACTTGCGGAGGTGGTGCTGTGTTGGTACGGAAGGACGTGCCTGGAGTCGGTAATTCAGGTTCTGATGTTACCGGAGTAGGAGGAGGCGCTAGTGTGGTATACTTTTTACGGGTTTCCGGAGGCACATCGAAGATGTCGTCCTCCGAGTTTTCTGAATACGAGAGCGGAAAAATTTGAGCGGGATTCCGCGACAATGCGTCCGCATTAAGGTTCGTTTTTCCACTTTTATAGACCATCTCGTAGTCAAATTCCGCTAACTTAAGCCTCCACCGTACGAGTCTACTTGACGGGTCCTTGACCGAATTCATCCACACTAACGGTCGATGGTCGGTAACGAGTTTGAATTGATTACCGTATATGTATGGACGAAAGTAATGGACGGCGTAGACAATCGCCAGACACTCCTTCTCGATCGTGGAGTAGTTTTTCTCCGCAGCGTTTAACAGTCGCGACGTGTACGCGATTGGCAAGTCGCGGCCTATTGGTCCTTGACTCAAGATAGCACCAATAGCTTCGGCGGACGCGTCGGTCGTTATCACGAATGGTTGTTTGAAGTTGGGGTACTGCAAGATAGGCGCTTCGCATAGGCAATCTCGGAGTTTGACGAATGAATTCTCTTGCTCGTTACGCCATACAAAGGGCGCGTCTTTTTTTAACAAATTTGTAAGTGGCTTAGCAATATTAGAAAAATTTGCGATGAACCGCCTGTAGTATCCCGCGAGCCCGAGGAATTGTTTGATCTGTTTCGCGTTGCGCGGGCGCGGAAAATTTTTGACGGCGCTAATTTTCGCAGGGTCAGGTTTTACACCGTGCTCACTGATAATATGACCCAAATAGCTTACTTCTCTCCTCAAGAATTCGCACTTATCCGGCTGCAATACTAAATTAGCTTCTTTGAGCCGTTGAGTTAATTTATCGAATTTAAGTCGATGTTCTTGAAGAGAGCTAGCGTAGATAACAATGTCGTCCAAATAGACGAAAATTTCGTTCCCCTGGAGACCGGACAGGACATTGTCCATAAGTCGTTGGAACGTCGCTGGCGCATTTTTTAAACCGAATGGCATTCTTTTAAATTCATAATGCCCGTGAGGCGTCGAAAAAGCGGTTTTGGGAGCATCGGCGGGCTCCATTGGGATCTGGTGAAATCCGCTCGCGAGATCGAATGTACTAAAATACTTCGCGCTCCCGAGCTGATCAAGTATCTCGGTAATGCAAGGGAGGGGATAGGCATCGGCGACAGATTTCTCATTGAGTGCGCGGTAGTCGATGACGACGCGCCATTGCTTGTTGCCCAAGGAGTCCGGTTTCTTTGGGACAACCCACAATGGCGAATTATATGGTGATTTTGACGGAGAGATGACACCATTTTGTAAAAATTTGTCGACTTGTCGTCGAATCTCCTCCTTATGAGCTGGTGGGAAACGGTATTGTTTCACATTGACGGGGCGGTCGTCGACGGTTGGAATCTTGTGCGTGGTTGCTGACGTATGCCCTAATTTATCCCCCTCAATGTGAAAAAGCTCCTGCGTGCTTTGAACGAGACGGACGACGTGCTCTCTTTCCTCTGCGTTGAGGTGGTCGAGACGGAGGAGACTAAGAATTCGATCTAAGCGAGATTTCGAAAGGTTGGCGGATTTCGATGTTGGTTTTAACGGCGCCTGTTGTACATTATTTTTAACCGCCTGAGCATAGGAGATTTGCTGAGTATTCGCGATTTTGCAACGCGAAGGAGGAGTTTCGATTGTCGGATATGGTGTCTGACTCGAGAAAGAAATAGAAGTTTTTCCCTTTTGGGATGAGCCGATCGGTACGGCGGATACGTTAGATTTAGTAGATTTAGAAAAAACCGGATAGAGCGACGGACTATCCTCCTCGTGGAGGGGAGTCATGATTTGCGCGGGCTCGAGTATGATCTCTGGTAACGCGATTTCGACGGCGCGGTCGGATGAATTAATTATTCGAGTTACCGCTTTGCCCCGAATTACTCTGACGAGAGCGTTTCCGAAAAATATGCCCGGCGCAAGATCGATACGAGGAATTATACCTTCCGCGAGATTCGAATTAACTACGCGGACCTTGATACCGATATTTGATCTCGGCGGAATGGAGATACGGTCTCCTGACTTCGGAGAAGCTGCTTTGTCTTGCGTTCGAAGCTTCGATTTCGTTGCTGCATCGCGTTTCAGCGGAGGCGATGATTTACGCGACGGGCGCGGCGGCGGAGGGGGAATAGATTCCGTGCGCGGCGCTTGTTTACGTTTCGGCGATAGGAGAGGCTTTATTTTCGACTCCGGTGACGGTTCCTCGAGTGCTTCGATATCGTCTTCGAAAGGAATTCTCTTACCATTCCATTTGATTATTTTATTTGGAAAAGAGATTTCTGCGTCCATACAGAACCCGGAGCCGAGGATCCCGCTTGGTTTAAGGGGAAAATCATCCTCGACCACATTAAAAGGAACGACGCGACCGAAAATGACAAGATTCACCGTCCCTAGGGTTGCGGTTTTGCCATCGGTTACCCCTGTTATTATTACGATCTCGGACTTATCGATTCGCGCGGATGCTTTTAGAGCCGAACGTTTTATAATATTTATTTCCGCTCCAGTGTCCACCATGAAGCGAGTTGGTGAAATTAGAAGATCGGATTTTAAAATTACGTTTGGCGTGCTAGTTTTTCCGGTTATGTTTATCGCGGCGTTTCGTCGATTTCCGCGTTGGAGTTGCTCGCGGCGAGAGGACGGACTTGGTGCGCGGCCTCGCCACCTGTCTCGCGGCGGGTGCGGAGGCCATTGTCGTTTCCCGAATTTTTATTTACCGCGTTGTTGTACTGCCTTTTGCGGCACTCGCCTATTTCGTGCCCCGGGGTCTTGCAATAGCGACAAAATTTGGGCGCGTCCCTGGCTACGATTTGTCTCGGTTGTTCGTACGCGGGGCCTCGAGTAGGAGGCGGTACGTCCCTGGATCGCGAGTATTCCTGCGGTCGGTACGGCGATGGCGGTCTGAGCCGACACTCGGTCGCGTAATGTCCGATATTATTGCATTTTCGGCAAATAATTTCGGCTGGTTTTTCGCGCGATTCTGGTCGCGCGACACGCGATCTACCTAGCCGGTTGCAATCACGTTCGTGCATTTGATAGAGCTCCCGCGCTCGAGCGAACGTTTCTCGCAATGTACCGAATGAACTTATAGTCATTTGCATTCGAATTTCCGGAATGAGACCGTCTTTAAAACATTGTAGGGTGAGCGCGTCTACGTCATCGAGCGATTCCGGTGTGTCTCGTCGAGCAAGCCTCTCGCAATCAATTATAGCGGTTCTAAGATCTTTTACTCGACCGATGTAATCTAGAATGTGCTCGTTCGCGCGCATAAATATATTAGCAAGTTCACCCCGATAATGATGAGCTGATTTTACGGAGCAAAAAGTGCTGCGAAGAACGTCCGTTAATTCGAGTATTGTGTAACACGGCTCGTCTTCTAGCGCGGCGTAGGCACGACCCTTGAGTTTTCCCTTAAGCAGGCGTGTGAAAGTTCGCTCGCACCCATTAGGGATAAGCTCATAAGCGCGTTTACACGCTCGGGTAAACTGAAGAATTGGAATGTTCTGACCATCGAATGTCGGCACGGCTTCGAGGGCCTGCTTAAGCGATAGCTCGTCGTGTTGCGAACTATTTGTATTAAAATCGGAGCTCGAATTATGTCCGGAAAGCGGATTTCCCCGAGGAATATCCAGAGAAACGGTATCGTCGCGCGTTAAATCAGGCGTTCTGCGGATAGATTCTATTTCACGACGTAGAATTTCTATTTGCTGGAGCAACGCGGCATTACTAGGATCGGTCGTTTTCGTATTTTTCGCGGAAGTATTTTGTTGCGCGGTACTAGGAAGAGGCTCGGAGATAGCGTCTTGGAAGTCGAGCGTTCTGCTAGTGCGTTTTTCGCGTTCGGAATCGGCCATCGCGGCGGCTCGCTGTGTCTGCTGGCGCGTTTTTGTCGGAGTCCGGGTTGCCATATCTAGTTTCGCGGTTCCTTTCGGCGGAATTTCCGGAGGAAACGCGTGGCTATCCCACCGCTGTCACCAAAAATAACTTTCGTGTCACGTCCCGAGGTGCGGTTGCGCTCGCAACGGTGGCACAAAGTCGTAACCGTTCCCGAAAATAACGCGAATTGCGTCCGGACCGGGTTCGTTGGCGTTTCGGACTCGATAAAACGGTAACTAACACTAAACTTACCTTGCGAAGGCTTGATTCCGCTGTCTGAGTTCTCTTTCCAGGTACCTGGAGCGCCTTGGATCCGCAACCGGGATGGCGGCGGCGTACGGCTGGAACGGAGGTACGTCTACGGGAATAAGCGTCCAGGCGGGTTGACTCCGGCTGGCAGGTATCGGCGTTTGGCCCTGACGATTGGCGACTCGTACGGGTCGTGCGGCGAAGGAAACCTCCTTCACAGGAACCAGGACTCGAACGTAGGAAATTGAATATTCTGGTGCATCACCCACGTATTCCCGAGCGAGACGACGAATGAACTCTCTCCTCCCCGCGCGTCGTGTACGCTTTGTCGGAGGTGCAAGGCTCATCGAGAATACTTGAACTTCGGTTGAATACGGCACGGCTAAGCGTTGGTTCGCTCTAGCTTACCGGGATCGACCTGGGCGCAAGATATTCTGTACACGGTAGAAGTGAGGATGGAGCAACTAAGCGCTGGTTCGCTCTAGTCGTCGAGCCTCAAGACTATCGTAGATGAGATATAGAATTAGAATAATCGCGAGCGTACCCGTGGATTAGAATTAAGGAATTGTATTTGAACTCGAATAAAGATACTTTGAATCTGGTAAAAATAAACTATATTCTATGATTTCACTATACTAGATACACTTGACTAAATTCTAAGTTACTGACTAGCGATTACAATGAGAATTAGAAATAGTATAAAGTATCGAATGGACTCCGCTATGGGAGTATGGATAGAGACGATTGCATTAGAGCTAATTGCTCGTTGCGAATGAGCCTATTGCTCGGATCGGAGGTGCATCGTTCGGATGCTGGATTAGAACTCCTCGGTTCGGAGATGAGATACGAACTCTCCAGTTCGGAGATGAGATACCAACTCTCCCGTTCGGAGGTGAGATTGGAACTGACTCTCTGATCTCGCGTCCGCGACCTCCTCGGGTCGCGCGGCGCGCGAGTCGCTGGGCCCTCGCGGTGGGGCGGACGGTCGGAGTAGGGCGGCCGCTCGGCCCTCGTGGTGGGGCGGCCGTTCGGAGTGGGGCGCGGCCCGCGTTAAGCGTGAGCCGCGAGCGTCGAGTGTGCGCGCGAGTGCACGGAACATAACCGTGCATGAATAAAATATATACATATATTTACTTAAATCTAGGTGTGTGTTGGTGTGTATGTACATATATGAGTAGTGTGCTTATTCTAATCCCACATGTACGAGAAGTACGTATAGGGCTTCGTGATCGCTGGGGATTCGACCCAGTATGTGTCGGAGAGCTCCTCGCCCTCGTAATACGGGGTGAAGTCCTCCCCCTCGTGTGTGGAGATCGCGCGACGGCGCGGCATGCTGCATCCCTCTTCCCTCTCGTACCTTTGTCTCCTTCTGCAGGGACGGCGAGTCGGCGGGTGGCCCGTGTGCAGGGGCTCCGGATACGGATGCTGGGGATGATGAGGTGGACGCCGGAGGGTGGCAGGCGGTACGCCTGACGTTACACTAGCAAGGAAGTGTCGCATTTATATTCATTTGAAGTGTAGACGAGGAATACATAGCACTTCGCAAATCATATTATATCTTACCATGAAACATAGAAATGAGATGCGATATCGCGTTTTGAGAAGCATTAGAACTCTATCGCTACGATACCTAGACATCTGCAGACGCTATTTGCTTTCAAGGAAGTGTCGCATTTACACTCATTTGAAGTGCAGACGAGGAGTACATAACACTACGCAAATCATATTATATCTTACCATGAAACATAGAAATGAGATGCGATATCGCGTTTTAAGAATCATAAGAACTCTACTGCTACGATACGTAGACATCTGCAAACGCTCTTTCCTTGCAAGGAAGGGTCGCATTCACAATCATTTGAAGTGTAGACGAGGAATACATAACACTTCGCAAATCATATTATATCTTACCATGAAACATAGAAATGAGATGCGATATCGCGTTTTATGTATCATAAGAACTCTATTGCTACGATACGTAGACATCTGCAGACGCTATTTCCTAGCAAGGAAGTGTCGCATTTACATTCATTTGAAGTGTAGACGAGGAATACATAGCACTTCGCAAATCATATTATATCTTACCATGAAACATAGAAATGAGATGCGATATCGCGTTTCAAGAAGCATTAGAACTGTATTGCTACGACAGGTAGACATCTGCAAACGCTATTTCCTTGCAAGGAAGTGTCGCATTTACATTCATTTGAAGTGTAAACGAGGAATACATGACACTTCGCAAATCATATTATATCTTACCATGAAACATAGAAATGAGATGCGATATCGCGTTTTAAGAAGCACTAGAAATCTATTGCGACCATACGTAGACATCTGCAAACGCTATTTCTTTGCAGGGAAGTGTCGCATTTACATTCATTTGAAGTGTAGACGAGGAATACATAACACTTGGCAAATCATATTATATCTTACCATGAAACATAGAAATCAGATGCGATATCGCGTTTTAAGAAGCATTAGAACCCTATTGCTACGATAGGTAGACATCTGCAAACGCAATTTCCTTGCAAGGAAGTGTCGCATTTACATTCATTTGAAGTGTAGACGAGGAATACATAACACTTCGCAAATCATATCATATCTTACCATGAAACATAGAAATGAGATGCGATATCGCGTTTTAAGAAGCATTAGAACCCTATTGCTGCGATAGGTAGACATCTGCAAACGCTATTTCCTAGCAGGGAAGTGTCGCATTTACATTCATTTGAAGTGTAGACGAGGAATACATGACACTTCGCAAATCATATTATATCTTACGATGAAACATTGAAATGAAATGCGGTGTCGCGTTTTAAGAAGCATTAGAACCCTATCGCTACGACACCTAGACATCTGCAGACGCTATTTCCTAGCAAGGAAGAGTCGCATTTACATTCATTTGAAGTGTAGACGAGGAATACATAACACTTCGCAAATCATATTATATCTTACCATGAAACATAGAAATGAGATGCGATATCGCTTTTTAAGAAGCATTAGAAATCTATTGCTACGATACGTAGAAATCTGCAAACGCTATTTCCTTGCAAGGAAGTGTCGCATTTACATTCATTTGAAGTGTAGACGAGAAATACGTAACACTTCGCAAATCATATTATATCTTGCCATGAAACATAGAAATGAGATGCGATATCGCGTTTTTAGAAGCACTAGAACTCTATTGCTACGATACTTAGACATCTGCAAATGCTATTTCCTTGCAAGGAAGTGTCGCATTTACATTCATTTGAATCGTAGACGAGTAATGCATAACATATCGCAATGAATATTATATCTTACCATGAAACATAGAAATGAGATGCGATATCGCGTTTTGAGAAGCATTAGAACTCTATCGCTACGATACCTAGGCATCTGCAGACGCTATTTCCTAGCAAGGAAGTGTCGCATTTATATTCATTTGAAGTATAGACGAGGAATACGTAACACTTCGCAAATCACATTATATCTTACCATGAAACATAGAAATGAGATGCGATATCGCGTTTTAAGAAGCATTAGAACCCTATCGCTACGACACCTAGACATCTGCAGACGCTATTTCCTAGCAAGGAAGAGTCGCATTTACATTCATTTGAAGTGTAGACGAGGAATACATAACACTTCGCAAATCATATTATATCTTACCATGAAACATAGAAATGAGATGCGATATCGCGTTTTAAGAAGCATTAGAAATCTATTGCTACGATACGTAGAAATCTGCAAACGCTATTTCCTTGCAAGGAAGTGTCGCATTTACATTCATTTGAAGTGTGGACGAGAAATACGTAACACTTCGCAAATCATATTATATCTTGCCATGAAACATAGAAATGAGATGCGATATCGCGTTTTTAGAAGCACTAGAACTCTATTGCTACGATACTTAGACATCTGCAAATGCTATTTCCTTGCAAGGAAGTGTCGCATTTACATTCATTTGAAGTGTAGACGAGGAATACATAGCACTTCGCAAATCATATTATATCTTACCATGAAACATAGAAATGAGATGCGATATCGCGTTTTAAGAATCATAAGAACTCTACTGCTACGATACGTAGACATCTGCAAACGCTCTTTCCTTGCAAGGAAGGGTCGCATTCACAATCATTTGAAGTGTAGACGAGGAATACATAACACTTCGCAAATCATATTATATCTTACCATGAAACATAGAAATGAGATGCGATATCGCGTTTTATGAATCATAAGAACTCTATTGCTACGATACGTAGACATCTGCAGACGCTATTTCCTAGCAAGGAAGTGTCGCATTTACATTCATTTGAAGTGTAGACGAGGAATACATAGCACTTCGCAAATCATATTATATCTTACCATGAAACATAGAAATGAGATGCGATATCGCGTTTCAAGAAGCATTAGAACTCTATTGCTACGACAGGTAGACATCTGCAAACGCTATTTCCTTGCAAGGAAGTGTCGCATTTACATTCATTTGAAGTGTAAACGAGGAATACATGACACTTCGCAAATCATATTATATCTTACCATGAAACATAGAAATGAGATGCGATATCGCGTTTTAAGAAGCACTAGAAATCTATTGCGACCATACGTAGACATCTGCAAACGCTATTTCTTTGCAGGGAAGTGTCGCATTTACATTCATTTGAAGTGTAGACGAGGAATACATAACACTTGGCAAATCATATTATATCTTACCATGAAACATAGAAATCAGATGCGATATCGCGTTTTAAGAAGCATTAGAACCCTATTGCTACGATAGGTAGACATCTGCAAACGCAATTTCCTTGCAAGGAAGTGTCGCATTTACATTCATTTGAAGTGTAGACGAGGAATACATAACACTTCGCAAATCATATTATATCTTACCATGAAACATAGAAATGAGATGCGATATCGCGTTTTAAGAAGCATTAGAACCCTATTGCTGCGATAGGTAGACATCTGCAAACGCTATTTCCTAGCAGGGAAGTGTCGCATTTACATTCAATTGAAGTGTAGACGAGGAATACATGACACTTCGCAAATCATATTATATCTTACGATGAAACATTGAAATGAAATGCGGTGTCGCGTTTTAAGAAGCATTAGAACCCTATCGCTACGACACCTAGACATCTGCAGACGCTATTTCCTAGCAAGGAAGAGTCGCATTTACATTCATTTGAAGTGTAGACGAGGAATACATAACACTTCGCAAATCATATTATATCTTACAATGAAACATAGAAATGAGATGCGATATCGCGTTTTAAGAAGCATTAGAAATCTATTGCTACGATACGTAGAAATCTGCAAACGCTATTTCCTTGCAAGGAAGTGTCGCATTTACATTCATTTGAAGTGTAGACGAGAAATACGTAACACTTCGCAAATCATATTATATCTTGCCATGAAACATAGAAATGAGATGCGATATCGCGTTTTTAGAAGCACTAGAACTCTATTGCTACGATACTTAGACATCTGCAAATGCTATTTCCTTGCAAGGAAGTGTCGCATTTACATTCATTTGAATCGTAGACGAGTAATGCATAACATATCGCAATGAATATTATATCTTACCATGAAACATAGAAATGAGATGCGATATCGCGTTTTGAGAAGCATTAGAACTCTATCGCTACGATACCTAGGCATCTGCAGACGCTATTTCCTAGCAAGGAAGTGTCGCATTTATATTCATTTGAAGTATAGACGAGGAATACGTAACACTTCGCAAATCACATTATATCTTACCATGAAACATAGAAATGAGATGCGATATCGCGTTTTAAGAAGCATTAGAACCCTATCGCTACGACACCTAGACATCTGCAGACGCTATTTCCTAGCAAGGAAGAGTCGCATTTACATTCATTTGAAGTGTAGACGAGGAATACATAACACTTCGCAAATCATATTATATCTTACCATGAAACATAGAAATGAGATGCGATATCGCGTTTTAAGAAGCATTAGAAATCTATTGCTACGATACGTAGATATCTGCAAACGCTATTTCCTTGCAAGGAAGTGTCGCATTTACATTCATTTGAAGTGTAGACGAGAAATACGTAACACTTCGCAAATCATATTATATCTTGCCATGAAACATAGAAATGAGATGCGATATCGCGTTTTTAGAAGCACTAGAACTCTATTGCTACGATACTTAGACATCTGCAAATGCTATTTCCTTGCAAGGAAGTGTCGCATTTACAATCATTTGAATCGTAGACGAGTAATGCATAACATATCGCAATGAATATTATATCTTACCATGAAACATAGAAATGAGATGCGATATCGCGTTTTGAGAAGCATTAGAACTCTATCGCTACGATACCTAGGCATCTGCAGACGCTATTTCCTAGCAAGGAAGTGTCGCATTTATATTCATTTGAAGTATAGACGAGGAATACGTAACACTTCGCAAATCACATTATATCTTACCATGAAACATAGAAATGAGATGCGATATCGCGTTTTAAGAAGCATTAGAACTCTATTGCTAGGATACCTAGACATCTGCAGACGCTATTTCCTAGCAAGGAAGTGTCGCATTTACATTCATTTGAAGTGTAGACGAGGAATACATAGCACTTCGCAAATCATATTATATCCTGCCATGAAACATAGAAATGAGATGCGATATCGCGTTTTGAGAAGCATTAGAACTCTATCGCTACGATACCTAGACATCTGCAGACGCTATTTCCTAGCAAGGAAGTGTCGCATTTACATTCATTTGAAGTGTAGACGAGGAATACATAGCACTTCGCAAATCATATTATATCTTACCATGAAACATAGAAATGAGATGCGATATCGCGTTTTGAGAAGCATTAGAACTCTATCGCTACGATACCTAGACATCTGCAGACGCTATTTGCTTTCAAGGAAGTGTCGCATTTACACTCATTTGAAGTGCAGACGAGGAGTACATAACACTACGCAAATCATATTATATCTTACCATGAAACATAGAAATGAGATGCGATATCGCGTTTTAAGAATCATAAGAACTCTACTGCTACGATACGTAGACATCTGCAAACGCTCTTTCCTTGCAAGGAAGGGTCGCATTCACAATCATTTGAAGTGTAGACGAGGAATACATAACACTTCGCAAATCATATTATATCTTACCATGAAACATAGAAATGAGATGCGATATCGCGTTTTATGAATCATAAGAACTCTATTGCTACGATACGTAGACATCTGCAGACGCTATTTCCTAGCAAGGAAGTGTCGCATTTACATTCATTTGAAGTGTAGACGAGGAATACATAGCACTTCGCAAATCATATTATATCTTACCATGAAACATAGAAATGAGATGCGATATCGCGTTTCAAGAAGCATTAGAACTCTATTGCTACGACAGGTAGACATCTGCAAACGCTATTTCCTTGCAAGGAAGTGTCGCATTTACATTCATTTGAAGTGTAAACGAGGAATACATGACACTTCGCAAATCATATTATATCTTACCATGAAACATAGAAATGAGATGCGATATCGCGTTTTAAGAAGCACTAGAAATCTATTGCGACCATACGTAGACATCTGCAAACGCTATTTCTTTGCAGGGAAGTGTCGCATTTACATTCATTTGAAGTGTAGACGAGGAATACATAACACTTGGCAAATCATATTATATCTTACCATGAAACATAGAAATCAGATGCGATATCGCGTTTTAAGAAGCATTAGAACCCTATTGCTACGATAGGTAGACATCTGCAAACGCAATTTCCTTGCAAGGAAGTGTCGCATTTACATTCATTTGAAGTGTAGACGAGGAATACATAACACTTCGCAAATCATATTATATCTTACCATGAAACATAGAAATGAGATGCGATATCGCGTTTTAAGAAGCATTAGAACCCTATTGCTGCGATAGCTAGACATCTGCAAACGCTATTTCCTAGCAGGGAAGTGTCGCATTTACATTCATTTGAAGTGTAGACGAGGAATACATGACACTTCGCAAATCATATTATATCTTACGATGAAACATAGAAATGAGATGCGGTGTCGCGTTTTAAGAAGCATTAGAACACTATCGCTACGACACCTAGACATCTGCAGACGCTATTTCCTAGCAAGGAAGTGTCGCATTTACATTCATTTGAAGTGTAGACGTGGAATACATAACACTTCGCAAATCATATTATATCTTACCATGAAACATAGAAATGAGATGCGATATCGCGTTTTAAGAAGCATTAGAAATCTATTGCTACGATACGTAGAAATCTGCAAACGCTATTTCCTTGCAAGGAGGTGTCGCAATTACATTCATTTGAAGTGTAGAGGAGGAATACATAACACTTCGCAAATCATATTACATCTTACCATGAAACATAGAAATGAGATGCGATATCGCGTTTTAAGAAGCATTAGAACCCTATTGCTACGATAGGTAGACATCTGCAAACGCTATTTCCTTGCAAGGAAGTGTCCATTTACATTCATTTGAAGTGTAGACGAGGAATACATGACACTTCGCAAATCATATTATATCTTACCATGAAACGTAGAAATGAGATGCGATATCGCGTTTTAAGAAGAATTAGAAATCTATTGCTACGATACGTAGACATTTGCAAACGCTATTTCCTTGCAAGGAAGTGTCGCATTTACATTCATTTGAAGTGTAGACGGGGAATACATAGCACTTCGCAAATCATATTATATCTTACCATGAAACATAGAAATGAGATGCGATATCGCGTTTTAAGAAGCATTAGAACTCTATTGCTACGGTACCTAGACATCTGCAGACGCTATTTCCTAGCAAGGAAGTGTCGCATTTACATTCATTTGAAGTGTAGACGAGGAATACATAGCACTTCGCAAATCATATTATATCTTACCATGAAACATAGAAATGAGATGCGATATCGCGTTTTGAGAAGCATTAGAACTCTATCGCTACGATACCTAGACATCTGCAGACGCTATTTGCTTTCAAGGAAGTGTCGCATTTTCATTCATTTGAAGTGTAGACGAGGAGTACATAACACTACGCAAATCATATTATATCTTACCATGAAACATAGAAATGTGATGCGATATCGCGTTTTAAGAATCATAAGAACTCTATTGCTACGATACGTAGACATCTGCAAACGCTCTTTCCTTGCAAGGAAGTGTCGCATTCACAATCATTTGAAGTGTAGACGAGGAATACATATCACTTCGCAAATCATATTATATCTTACCATGAAACATAGAAATCAGATGCGATATCGCGTTTTAAGAAGCACTAGAACACTATTTCTACGATAGGTAGACATTTGCAAACGTTATTTCCTTGCAAGGAGGTGTCGCAGTTACATTAATTTGAAGTGTAGAGGAGGAATACATAACACTTCGCAAATCATATTATATCTTACCATGAAACATAGAAATGAGATGCGATATCGCGTTTTAAGAATCATAAGAACTCTATTGCTACGATACGTAGACATCTGCAAACGCTATTTCCTTGCAAGGAAGTGTCGCATTTACATTCATTTGAAGTGTAGACTAGGAATACATAACACTTGGCAAATCATATTATATCTTACCATGAAACATAGAAATCAGATGCGATATCGCGTTTTAAGAAGCATTAGAACCCTATTGCTACGATAGGTAGACATCTGCAAACGCAATTTCCTTGCAAGGAAGTGTCGCATTTACATTCATTTGAAGTGTAGACGAGGAATACATAACACTTCGCAAATCATATTATATCTTACCATGAAACATAGAAATGAGATGCGATATCGCGTTTTAAGAAGCATTAGAACCCTATTGCTGCGATAGGTAGACATCTGCAAACGCTATTTCCTTGCAGGGAAGTGTCGCATTTACATTCATTTGAAGTGTAGACGAGGAATACATGACACTTCGCAAATCATATTATATCTTACGATGAAACATAGAAATGAAATGCGGTGTCGCGTTTTAAGAAGCATTAGAACCCTATCGCTACGACACCTAGACATCTGCAGACGCTATTTCCTAGCAAGGAAGTGTCGCATTTACATTCATTTGAAGTGTAGACGAGGAATACATAACACTTCGCAAATCATATTATATCTTACCATGAAACATAGAAATGAGATGCGATATCGCGTTTTAAGAAGCATTAGAAATCTATTGCTACGATACGTAGAAATCTGCAAACGCTATTTCCTTGCAAGGAAGTGTCGCATTTACATTCATTTGAAGTGTAGACGAGAAATACGTAACACTTCGCAAATCATATTATATCTTACCATGAAACATAGAAATGAGATGCGATATCGCGTTTTTAGAAGCACTAGAACTCTATTGCTACGATACTTAGACATCTGCAAATGCTATTTCCTTGCAAGGAAGTGTCGCATTTACATTCATTTGAATCGTAGACGAGTAATGCATAACATATCGCAATGAATATTATATCTTATCATGAAACATAGATATGAGATGCAATATCTCGTTTTAAGGAGCATTAGAACTCTATCGCTACGATACCTAGGCATCTGCAGACGCTATTTCCTAGCAAGGAAGTGTCGCATTTATATTCATTTGAAGTATAGACGAGGAATACGTAACACTTCGCAAATCACATTATATCTTACCATGAAACATAGAAATGAGATGCGATATCGCGTTTTAAGCAGCATTAGAACTCTATTGCTAGGATACCTAGACATCTGCAGACGCTATTTCCTAGCAAGGAAGTGTCGCATTTACATTCATTTGAAGTGTAGACGAGGAATACATAGCACTTCGCAAATCATATTATATCCTACCATGAAACATAGAAATGAGATGCGATATCGCGTTTTGAGAAGCATTAGAACTCTATCGCTACGATACCTAGACATCTGCAGACGCTATTTGCTTTCAAGGAAGTGTCGCATTTACACTCATTTGAAGTGTAGACGAGGAGTACATAACACTACGCAAATCATATTATATCTTACCATGAAACATAGAAATGAGATGCGATATCGCGTTTTAAGCAGCATTAGAATTCTATTGCTACGATAGGTAGACATATGCAAACGCTATTTCCTTGCAAGGAAGTGTCGCACTCACATTCATTTGAAGTGTAGGGGAGGAATAAATAACACTTCGCAAATCATATTATATCTTATCATGAAACATAGAAATGAGATGCGATATCGCGTTTTTAGAAGCACTAGAACTCTATTGCTACGATACTTAGACATCTGCAAATGCTATTTCCTTGCAAGGAAGTGTCGCATTTACATTCATTTGAATCGTAGACGAGTAATGCATAACATATCGCAATGAATATTATATCTTATCATGAAACATAGATATGAGATGCAATATCTCGTTTTAAGGAGCATTAGAACTCTATCGCTACGATACCTAGGCATCTGCAGACGCTATTTCCTAGCAAGGTAGTGTCGCATTTATATTCATTTGAAGTATAGACGAGGAATACGTAACACTTCGCAAATCACATTATATCTTACCATGAAACATAGAAATGAGATGCGATATCGCGTTTTAAGCAGCATTAGAACTCTATTGCTAGGATACTTAGACATCTGCAGACGCTATTTCCTAGCAAGGAAGTGTCGCATTTACATTCATTTGAAGTGTAGACGAGGAATACATAGCACTTCGCAAATCATATTATATCCTACCATGAAACATAGAAATGAGATGCGATATCGCGTTTTGAGAAGCATTAGAACTCTATCGCTACGATACCTAGACATCTGCAGACGCTATTTGCTTTCAAGGAAGTGCCGCATTTACACTCATTTGAAGTGTAGACGAGGAGTACATAACACTACCCAAATCATATTATATCTTACCATGAAACATAGAAATGAGATGCGATATCGCGTTTTAAGAATCATAAGAACTCTACTGCTACGATACGTAGACATCTGCAAACGATCTTTCCTTGCAAGGAAGTGTCGCATTCACAATCATTTGAAGTGTAGACGAGGAATACATAACACTTCGCAAATCATATTATATCTTACCATGAAACATAGAAATGAGATGCGATATCGCGTTTTATGAAGCATTAGAACTCTATTACTACGATACCTAGACATCTGCAGACGCTATTTCCTAGCAAGGAAGTGTCGCATTTACATTCATTTGAAGTGTAGACGAGGAATACATAGCACTTCGCAAATCATATTATATCTTACCATGAAACATAGAAATGAGATGCGATATCGCGTTTTGAGAAGCATTAGAACTCTATCGCTACGATACCTAGACATCTGCAGACGCTATTTGCTTTCAAGGAAGTGTCGCATTTACACTCATTTGAAGTGCAGACGAGGAGTACATAACACTACGCAAATCATATTATATCTTACCATGAAACATAGAAATGAGATGCGATATCGCGTTTTAAGAATCATAAGAACTCTACTGCTACGATACGCAGACATCTGCAAACGCTCTTTCCTTGCAAGGAAGAGTCGCATTCACAATCATTTGAAGTGTAGACGAGGAATACATGACACTTCGCAAATCATATTATATCTTACCATGAAACGTAGAAATGAGATGCGATATCGCGTTTTAAGAAGAATTAGAAATCTATTGCTACGATACGTAGACATTTGCAAACGCTATTTCCTTGCAAGGAAGTGTCGCATTTACCTTCATTTGAAGTGTAGACGAGGAATACATAACACTTCGCAAATCATATTATATCTTACCATGAAACATAGAATTGAGATTGATACCGCGTTTTAAGAAGCATTAGAACCCTATTGCTACGATACGTAGAAATCTGCAAACGCTATTTCCTTGCAAGGAAGTGCCGCATTTACATTCATTTGAAGTGTAGCCGAGAAATACGTAACACTTCGCAAATCATATTATGTCTTACCATGAAACATAGAAATGAGATGCGATATCGCGTTTTTAGAAGCATTAGAACTCCATTGCTACGATACGTAGACATCTGCAAACGCTGTTTCCTTGCAAGGAAGTGTAGCATTTACATTCATTTGAATCGTAGACGAGGAATGCATAACACTTCGCAATGAATATTATATCTTATCATGAAACATAGATATGAGATGCAATATCTCGCTTTAAGAAGCATTTGAACTATATTGCTACGATACCTAGACATCTGCAGACGCTATTTCCTAGCAAGGAAGTGTCGCATTTACATTCAATTGATGTGTAGACGAGGAATACATGACACTTCGCAAATCATATTATATCTTACCATGAAACATAGAAATGAGATGCGATATCGCGGTTTAAGAAGCATTAGAAATCTATTGCTACGATACGTAGACATCTGCAAACTCTATTTCTTTGCAAGGAAGTGTCGCATTTACATTCATTTGACGTGTAAACGAGGAATACATAACACTTCGCAAATCATATTATATCTTACCATGAAACATAGAAATGAGATGCGATATCGCATTTTAAGAAGCATTAGAACTCTATTGCTACGACAGGTAGACATCTGCAAACGCTATTTCCCTGCAAGGAAGTGTCGCATTTACATTCATTTGAAGTGTCGACGAGGAATAAATAACACTTCGCAAATCATATTATATCTTACCATGAAACATAGAAATGAGATGCGATATCGCGTTTTAAGAAGCATTAGAACTCTATCGCTACGATACTTAGACATCTGCAGACGCTATTTCCTAGCAAGGAAGTGTCGCATTTACATTCATTTGAAGTTTAGACGAGGAATACGTAACACTTCGCAAATCACATTATATCTTACCATGAAACATAGAAATGAGATGCGATATCGCGTTTTAAGAAGCATTAGAACTCTATTGCTACGATACCTAGACATCTGCAGACGCTATTTCCTAGCAAGGAAGTGTCGCATTTACATTCATTTGAAGTGTAGACGGGGAATACATAGCACTTCGCAAATCATATTATATCTTACCATGAAACATAGAAATGAGATGCGATATCGCGTTTTAAGAAGCATTAGAACTCTATTGCTACGGTACCTAGACATCTGCAGACGCTATTTCCTAGCAAGGAAGTGTCGCATTTACATTCATTTGAAGTGTAGACGAGGAATACATAGCACTTCGCAAATCATATTATATCTTACCATGAAACATAGAAATGAGATGCGATATCGCGTTTTGAGAAGCATTAGAACTCTATCGCTACGATACCTAGACATCTGCAGACGCTATTTGCTTTCAAGGAAGTGTCGCATTTTCATTCATTTGAAGTGTAGACGAGGAGTACATAACACTACGCAAATCATATTATATCTTACCATGAAACATAGAAATGTGATGCGATATCGCGTTTTAAGAATCATAAGAACTCTACTGCTACGATACGTAGACATCTGCAAACGCTCTTTCCTTGCAAGGAAGTGTCGCATTCACAATCATTTGAAGTGTAGACGAGGAATACATATCACTTCGCAAATCATATTATATCTTACCATGAAACATAGAAATGAGATGCGATATCGCGTTTTTAGAAGCACTAGAACTCTATTGCTACGATACTTAGACATCTGCAAATGCTATTTCCTTGCAAGGAAGTGTCGCATTTACATTCATTTGAATCGTAGACGAGTAATGCATAACATATCGCAATGAATATTATATCTTATCATGAAACATAGATATGAGATGCAATATCTCGTTTTAAGGAGCATTAGAACTCTATCGCTACGATACCTAGGCATCTGCAGACGCTATTTCCTAGCAAGGAAGTGTCGCATTTATATTCATTTGAAGTATAGACGAGGAATACGTAACACTTCGCAAATCACATTATATCTTACCATGAAACATAGAAATGAGATGCGATATCGCGTTTTAAGCAGCATTAGAACTCTATTGCTAGGATACCTAGACATCTGCAGACGCTATTTCCTAGCAAGGAAGTGTCGCATTTACATTCATTTGAAGTGTAGACGAGGAATACATAGCACTTCGCAAATCATATTATATCCTACCATGAAACATAGAAATGAGATGCGATATCGCGTTTTGAGAAGCATTAGAACTCTATCGCTACGATACCTAGACATCTGCAGACGCTATTTGCTTTCAAGGAAGTGTCGCATTTACACTCATTTGAAGTGTAGACGAGGAGTACATAACACTACGCAAATCATATTATATCTTACCATGAAACATAGAAATGAGATGCGATATCGCGTTTTAAGCAGCATTAGAATTCTATTGCTACGATAGGTAGACATATGCAAACGCTATTTCCTTGCAAGGAAGTGTCGCACTCACATTCATTTGAAGTGTAGGGGAGGAATAAATAACACTTCGCAAATCATATTATATCTTACCATGAAACATAGAAATGAGATGCGATATCGCATTTTAAGAAGCATTAGAACTCTATTGCTACGACAGGTAGACATCTGCAAACGCTATTTCCCTGCAAGGAAGTGTCGCATTTACATTCATTTGAAGTGTCGACGAGGAATAAATAACACTTCGCAAATCATATTATATCTTACCATGAAACATAGAAATCAGATGCGATATCGCGTTTTAAGAAGCACTAGAACACTATTTCTACGATAGGTAGACATTTGCAAACGTTATTTCCTTGCAAGGAGGTGTCGCAGTTACATTAATTTGAAGTGTAGAGGAGGAATACATAACACTTCGCAAATCATATTATATCTTACCATGAAACATAGAAATGAGATGCGATATCGCGTTTTAAGAATCATAAGAACTCTATTGCTACGATACGTAGACATCTGCAAACGCTATTTCCTTGCAAGGAAGTGTCGCATTTACATTCATTCGAATCGTAGACGAAGAATGCATAGCACTTCGCAATGAATATTATATCTTATCATGAAACATAGATATGAGATGCAATATCTCGTTTTAAGAAGCATTTGAGCTCTATTGCTTCGATACGTAGACATCTGCAAACGCTATTTCCTTGCAAGGAAGTGTCGCATTTACATTCATTTGAAGTGTAGACGAGGAATACATAACACTTGGCAAATCATATTATATCTTACCATGAAACATAGAAATCAGATGCGATATCGCGTTTTAAGAAGCATTAGAACCCTATTGCTACGATAGGTAGACATCTGCAAACGCAATTTCCTTGCAAGGAAGTGTCGCATTCACATTCATTTGAAGTGTAGACGAGGAATACATAACACTTCGCAAATCATATTATATCTTACCATGAAACATAGAAATGAGATGCGATATCGCGTTTTAAGAAGCATTAGAAATCTATTGCTACGATACGTAGATATCTGCAAACGCTATTTCCTTGCAGGGAAGTGTCGCATTTACATTCATTTGAAGTGTAGACGAGAAATACGTAACACTTCGCAAATCATATTATATCTTGCCATGAAACATAGAAATGAGATGCGATATCGCGTTTTTAGAAGCACTAGAACTCTATTGCTACGATACTTAGACATCTGCAAATGCTATTTCCTTGCAAGGAAGTGTCGCATTTACATTCATTTGAATCGTAGACGAGTAATGCATAACATATCGCAATGAATATTATATCTTACCATGAAACATAGAAATGAGATGCGATATCGCGTTTTGAGAAGCATTAGAACTCTATCGCTACGATACCTAGGCATCTGCAGACGCTATTTCCTAGCAAGGAAGTGTCGCATTTATATTCATTTGAAGTATAGACGAGGAATACGTAACACTTCGCAAATCACATTATATCTTACCATGAAACATAGAAATGAGATGCGATATCGCGTTTTAAGAAGCATTAGAACTCTATTGCCAGGATACCTAGACATCTGCAGACGCTATTTCCTAGCAAGGAAGTGTCGCATTTACATTCATTTGAAGTGTAGACGAGGAATACATAGCACTTCGCAAATCATATTATATCCTGCCATGAAACATAGAAAAGAGATGCGATATCGCGTTTTGAGAAGCATTAGAACTCTATCGCTACGATACCTAGACATCTGCAGACGCTATTTCCTAGCAAGGAAGTGTCGCATTTACATTCATTTGAAGTGTAGACGAGGAATACATAGCACTTCGCAAATCATATTATATCTTACCATGAAACATAGAAATGAGATGCGATATCGCGTTTTGAGAAGCATTAGAACTCTATCGCTACGATACCTAGACATCTGCAGACGCTATTTGCTTTCAAGGAAGTGTCGCATTTACACTCATTTGAAGTGCAGACGAGGAGTACATAACACTACGCAAATCATATTATATCTTACCATGAAACATAGAAATGAGATGCGATATCGCGTTTTAAGAATCATAAGAACTCTACTGCTACGATACGTAGACATCTGCAAACGCTCTTTCCTTGCAAGGAAGGGTCGCATTCACAATCATTTGAAGTGTAGACGAGGAATACATAACACTTCGCAAATCATATTATATCTTACCATGAAACATAGAAATGAGATGCGATATCGCGTTTTATGAATCATAAGAACTCTATTGCTACGATACGTAGACATCTGCAGACGCTATTTCCTAGCAAGGAAGTGTCGCATTTACATTCATTTGAAGTGTAGACGAGGAATACATAGCACTTCGCAAATCATATTATATCTTACCATGAAACATAGAAATGAGATGCGATATCGCGTTTCAAGAAGCATTAGAACTCTATTGCTACGACAGGTAGACATCTGCAAACGCTATTTCCTTGCAAGGAAGTGTCGCATTTACATTCATTTGAAGTGTAAACGAGGAATACATGACACTTCGCAAATCATATTATATCTTACCATGAAACATAGAAATGAGATGCGATATCGCGTTTTAAGAAGCACTAGAAATCTATTGCGACCATACGTAGACATCTGCAAACGCTATTTCTTTGCAGGGAAGTGTCGCATTTACATTCATTTGAAGTGTAGACGAGGAATACATAACACTTGGCAAATCATATTATATCTTACCATGAAACATAGAAATCAGATGCGATATCGCGTTTTAAGAAGCATTAGAACCCTATTGCTACGATAGGTAGACATCTGCAAACGCAATTTCCTTGCAAGGAAGTGTCGCATTTACATTCATTTGAAGTGTAGACGAGGAATACATAACACTTCGCAAATCATATTATATCTTACCATGAAACATAGAAATGAGATGCGATATCGCGTTTTAAGAAGCATTAGAACCCTATTGCTGCGATAGCTAGACATCTGCAAACGCTATTTCCTAGCAGGGAAGTGTCGCATTTACATTCATTTGAAGTGTAGACGAGGAATACATGACACTTCGCAAATCATATTATATCTTACGATGAAACATAGAAATGAGATGCGGTGTCGCGTTTTAAGAAGCATTAGAACCCTATCGCTACGACACCTAGACATCTGCAGACGCTATTTCCTAGCAAGGAAGTGTCGCATTTACATTCATTTGAAGTGTAGACGTGGAATACATAACACTTCGCAAATCATATTATATCTTACCATGAAACATAGAAATGAGATGCGATATCGCGTTTTAAGAAGCATTAGAAATCTATTGCTACGATACGTAGAAATCTGCAAACGCTATTTCCTTGCAAGGAGGTGTCGCAATTACATTCATTTGAAGTGTAGAGGAGGAATACATAACACTTCGCAAATCATATTACATCTTACCATGAAACATAGAAATGAGATGCGATATCGCGTTTTAAGAAGCATTAGAACCCTATTGCTACGATAGGTAGACATCTGCAAACGCTATTTCCTTGCAAGGAAGTGTCCATTTACATTCATTTGAAGTGTAGACGAGGAATACATGACACTTCGCAAATCATATTATATCTTACCATGAAACGTAGAAATGAGATGCGATATCGCGTTTTAAGAAGAATTAGAAATCTATTGCTACGATACGTAGACATTTGCAAACGCTATTTCCTTGCAAGGAAGTGTCGCATTTACATTCATTTGAAGTGTAGACGGGGAATACATAGCACTTCGCAAATCATATTATATCTTACCATGAAACATAGAAATGAGATGCGATATCGCGTTTTAAGAAGCATTAGAACTCTATTGCTACGGTACCTAGACATCTGCAGACGCTATTTCCTAGCAAGGAAGTGTCGCATTTACATTCATTTGAAGTGTAGACGAGGAATACATAGCACTTCGCAAATCATATTATATCTTACCATGAAACGTAGAAATGAGATGCGATATCGCGTTTTAAGAAGAATTAGAAATCTATTGCTACGATACGTAGACATTTGCAAACGCTATTTCCTTGCAAGGAAGTGTCGCATTTACATTCATTTGAAGTGTAGACGGGGAATACATAGCACTTCGCAAATCATATTATATCTTACCATGAAACATAGAAATGAGATGCGATATCGCGTTTTAAGAAGCATTAGAACTCTATTGCTACGGTACCTAGACATCTGCAGACGCTATTTCCTAGCAAGGAAGTGTCGCATTTACATTCATTTGAAGTGTAGACGAGGAATACATAGCACTTCGCAAATCATATTATATCTTACCATGAAACATAGAAATGAGATGCGATATCGCGTTTTGAGAAGCATTAGAACTCTATCGCTACGATACCTAGACATCTGCAGACGCTATTTGCTTTCAAGGAAGTGTCGCATTTTCATTCATTTGAAGTGTAGACGAGGAGTACATAACACTACGCAAATCATATTATATCTTACCATGAAACATAGAAATGTGATGCGATATCGCGTTTTAAGAATCATAAGAACTCTATTGCTACGATACGTAGACATCTGCAAACGCTCTTTCCTTGCAAGGAAGTGTCGCATTCACAATCATTTGAAGTGTAGACGAGGAATACATATCACTTCGCAAATCATATTATATCTTACCATGAAACATAGAAATCAGATGCGATATCGCGTTTTAAGAAGCACTAGAACACTATTTCTACGATAGGTAGACATTTGCAAACGTTATTTCCTTGCAAGGAGGTGTCGCATTTACATTCATTTGAAGTGTAGACGAGGAATACATAGCACTTCGCAAATCATATTATATCCTACCATGAAACATAGAAATGAGATGCGATATCGCGTTTTGAGAAGCATTAGAACTCTATCGCTACGATACCTAGACATCTGCAGACGCTATTTGCTTTCAAGGAAGTGTCGCATTTACACTCATTTGAAGTGTAGACGAGGAGTACATAACACTACGCAAATCATATTATATCTTACCATGAAACATAGAAATGAGATGCGATATCGCGTTTTAAGAATCATAAGAACTCTACTGCTACGATACGTAGACATCTGCAAACGATCTTTCCTTGCAAGGAAGTGTCGCATTCACAATCATTTGAAGTGTAGACGAGGAATACATAACACTTCGCAAATCATATTATATCTTACCATGAAACATAGAAATGAGATGCGATATCGCGTTTTATGAAGCATTAGAACTCTATTACTACGATACCTAGACATCTGCAGACGCTATTTCCTAGCAAGGAAGTGTCGCATTTACATTCATTTGAAGTGTAGACGAGGAATACATAGCACTTCGCAAATCATATTATATCTTACCATGAAACATAGAAATAAGATGCGATATCGCGTTTTGAGAAGCATTAGAACTCTATCGCTACGATACCTAGACATCTGCAGACGCTATTTGCTTTCAAGGAAGTGTCGCATTTACACTCATTTGAAGTGCAGACGAGGAGTACATAACACTACGCAAATCATATTATATCTTACCATGAAACATAGAAATGAGATGCGATATCGCGTTTTAAGAATCATAAGAACTCTACTGCTACGATACGTAGACATCTGCAAACGCTCTTTCCTTGCAAGGAAGAGTCGCATTCACAATCATTTGAAGTGTAGACGAGGAATACATGACACTTCGCAAATCATATTATATCTTACCATGAAACGTAGAAATGAGATGCGATATCGCGTTTTAAGAAGAATTAGAAATCTATTGCTACGATACGTAGACATTTGCAAACGCTATTTCCTTGCAAGGAAGTGTCGCATTTACCTTCATTTGAAGTGTAGACGAGGAATACATAACACTTCGCAAATCATATTATATCTTACCATGAAACATAGAATTGAGATTGATACCGCGTTTTAAGAAGCATTAGAACCCTATTGCTACGATACGTAGAAATCTGCAAACGCTATTTCCTTGCAAGGAAGTGCCGCATTTACATTCATTTGAAGTGTAGCCGAGAAATACGTAACACTTCGCAAATCATATTATATCTTACCATGAAACATAGAAATGAGATGCGATATCGCGTTTTTAGAAGCATTAGAACTCCATTGCTACGATACGTAGACATCTGCAAACGCTGTTTCCTTGCAAGGAAGTGTAGCATTTACATTCATTTGAATCGTAGACGAGGAATGCATAACACTTCGCAATGAATATTATATCTTATCATGAAACATAGATATGAGATGCAATATCTCGCTTTAAGAAGCATTTGAACTATATTGCTACGATACCTAGACATCTGCAGACGCTATTTCCTAGCAAGGAAGTGTCGCATTTGCATTCAATTGATGTGTAGACGAGGAATACATGACACTTCGCAAATCATATTATATCTTACCATGAAACATAGAAATGAGATGCGATATCGCGGTTTAAGAAGCATTAGAAATCTATTGCTACGATACGTAGACATCTGCAAACTCTATTTCTTTGCAAGGAAGTGTCGCATTTACATTCATTTGACGTGTAAACGAGGAATACATAACACTTCGCAAATCATATTATATCTTACCATGAAACATAGAAATGAGATGCGATATCGCGTTTTAAGAAGCATTAGAAATCTATTGCTACGATACGTAGATATCTGCAAACGCTATTTCCTTGCAGGGAAGTGTCGCATTTACATTCATTTGAAGTGTAGACGAGAAATACGTAACACTTCGCAAATCATATTATATCTTGCCATGAAACATAGAAATGAGATGCGATATCGCGTTTTTAGAAGCACTAGAACTCTATTGCTACGATACTTAGACATCTGCAAATGCTATTTCCTTGCAAGGAAGTGTCGCATTTACATTCATTTGAATCGTAGACGAGTAATGCATAACATATCGCAATGAATATTATATCTTACCATGAAACATAGAAATGAGATGCGATATCGCGTTTTGAGAAGCATTAGAACTCTATCGCTACGATACCTAGGCATCTGCAGACGCTATTTCCTAGCAAGGAAGTGTCGCATTTATATTCATTTGAAGTATAGACGAGGAATACGTAACACTTCGCAAATCACATTATATCTTACCATGAAACATAGAAATGAGATGCGATATCGCGTTTTAAGAAGCATTAGAACTCTATTGCCAGGATACCTAGACATCTGCAGACGCTATTTCCTAGCAAGGAAGTGTCGCATTTACATTCATTTGAAGTGTAGACGAGGAATACATAGCACTTCGCAAATCATATTATATCCTGCCATGAAACATAGAAAAGAGATGCGATATCGCGTTTTGAGAAGCATTAGAACTCTATCGCTACGATACCTAGACATCTGCAGACGCTATTTGCTTTCAAGGAAGTGTCGCATTTACACTCATTTGAAGTGCAGACGAGGAGTACATAACACTACGCAAATCATATTATATCTTACCATGAAACATAGAAATGAGATGCGATATCGCGTTTTAAGAATCATAAGAACTCTACTGCTACGATACGTAGACATCTGCAAACGCTCTTTCCTTGCAAGGAAGGGTCGCATTCACAATCATTTGAAGTGTAGACGAGGAATACATAACACTTCGCAAATCATATTATATCTTACCATGAAACATAGAAATGAGATGCGATATCGCGTTTTATGAATCATAAGAACTCTATTGCTACGATACGTAGACATCTGCAGACGCTATTTCCTAGCAAGGAAGTGTCGCATTTACATTCATTTGAAGTGTAGACGAGGAATACATAGCACTTCGCAAATCATATTATATCTTACCATGAAACATAGAAATGAGATGCGATATCGCGTTTCAAGAAGCATTAGAACTCTATTGCTACGACAGGTAGACATCTGCAAACGCTATTTCCTTGCAAGGAAGTGTCGCATTTACATTCATTTGAAGTGTAAACGAGGAATACATGACACTTCGCAAATCATATTATATCTTACCATGAAACATAGAAATGAGATGCGATATCGCGTTTTAAGAAGCACTAGAAATCTATTGCGACCATACGTAGACATCTGCAAACGCTATTTCTTTGCAGGGAAGTGTCGCATTTACATTCATTTGAAGTGTAGACGAGGAATACATAACACTTGGCAAATCATATTATATCTTACCATGAAACATAGAAATCAGATGCGATATCGCGTTTTAAGAAGCATTAGAACCCTATTGCTACGATAGGTAGACATCTGCAAACGCAATTTCCTTGCAAGGAAGTGTCGCATTTACATTCATTTGAAGTGTAGACGAGGAATACATAACACTTCGCAAATCATATTATATCTTACCATGAAACATAGAAATGAGATGCGATATCGCGTTTTAAGAAGCATTAGAACCCTATTGCTGCGATAGCTAGACATCTGCAAACGCTATTTCCTAGCAGGGAAGTGTCGCATTTACATTCATTTGAAGTGTAGACGAGGAATACATGACACTTCGCAAATCATATTATATCTTACGATGAAACATAGAAATGAGATGCGGTGTCGCGTTTTAAGAAGCATTAGAACCCAATCGCTACGACACCTAGACATCTGCAGACGCTATTTCCTAGCAAGGAAGTGTCGCATTTACATTCATTTGAAGTGTAGACGTGGAATACATAACACTTCGCAAATCATATTATATCTTACCATGAAACATAGAAATGAGATGCGATATCGCGTTTTAAGAAGCATTAGAAATCTATTGCTACGATACGTAGAAATCTGCAAACGCTATTTCCTTGCAAGGAGGTGTCGCAATTACATTCATTTGAAGTGTAGAGGAGGAATACATAACACTTCGCAAATCATATTACATCTTACCATGAAACATAGAAATGAGATGCGATATCGCGTTTTAAGAAGCATTAGAACCCTATTGCTACGATAGGTAGACATCTGCAAACGCTATTTCCTTGCAAGGAAGTGTCCATTTACATTCATTTGAAGTGTAGACGAGGAATACATGACACTTCGCAAATCATATTATATCTTAGCATGAAACGTAGAAATGAGATGCGATATCGCGTTTTAAGAAGAATTAGAAATCTATTGCTACGATACGTAGACATTTGCAAACGCTATTTCCTTGCAAGGAAGTGTCGCATTTACATTCATTTGAAGTGTAGACGGGGAATACATAGCACTTCGCAAATCATATTATATCTTACCATGAAACATAGAAATGAGATGCGATATCGCGTTTTAAGAAGCATTAGAACTCTATTGCTACGGTACCTAGACATCTGCAGACGCTATTTCCTAGCAAGGAAGTGTCGCATTTACATTCATTTGAAGTGTAGACGAGGAATACATAGCACTTCGCAAATCATATTATATCTTACCATGAAACGTAGAAATGAGATGCGATATCGCGTTTTAAGAAGAATTAGAAATCTATTGCTACGATACGTAGACATTTGCAAACGCTATTTCCTTGCAAGGAAGTGTCGCATTTACATTCATTTGAAGTGTAGACGGGGAATACATAGCACTTCGCAAATCATATTATATCTTACCATGAAACATAGAAATGAGATGCGATATCGCGTTTTAAGAAGCATTAGAACTCTATTGCTACGGTACCTAGACATCTGCAGACGCTATTTCCTAGCAAGGAAGTGTCGCATTTACATTCATTTGAAGTGTAGACGAGGAATACATAGCACTTCGCAAATCATATTATATCTTACCATGAAACATAGAAATGAGATGCGATATCGCGTTTTGAGAAGCATTAGAACTCTATCGCTACGATACCTAGACATCTGCAGACGCTATTTGCTTTCAAGGAAGTGTCGCATTTTCATTCATTTGAAGTGTAGACGAGGAGTACATAACACTACGCAAATCATATTATATCTTACCATGAAACATAGAAATGTGATGCGATATCGCGTTTTAAGAATCATAAGAACTCTATTGCTACGATACGTAGACATCTGCAAACGCTCTTTCCTTGCAAGGAAGTGTCGCATTCACAATCATTTGAAGTGTAGACGAGGAATACATATCACTTCGCAAATCATATTATATCTTACCATGAAACATAGAAATCAGATGCGATATCGCGTTTTAAGAAGCACTAGAACACTATTTCTACGATAGGTAGACATTTGCAAACGTTATTTCCTTGCAAGGAGGTGTCGCATTTACATTCATTTGAAGTGTAGACGAGGAATACATAGCACTTCGCAAATCATATTATATCCTACCATGAAACATAGAAATGAGATGCGATATCGCGTTTTGAGAAGCATTAGAACTCTATCGCTACGATACCTAGACATCTGCAGACGCTATTTGCTTTCAAGGAAGTGTCGCATTTACACTCATTTGAAGTGTAGACGAGGAGTACATAACACTACGCAAATCATATTATATCTTACCATGAAACATAGAAATGAGATGCGATATCGCGTTTTAAGAATCATAAGAACTCTATTGCTACGATACGTAGACATCTGCAAACGCTATTTCCTTGCAAGGAAGTGTCGCATTTACATTCATTCGAATCGTAGACGAAGAATGCATAGCACTTCGCAATGAATATTATATCTTATCATGAAACATAGATATGAGATGCAATATCTCGTTTTAAGAAGCATTTGAGCTCTATTGCTTCGATACGTAGACATCTGCAAACGCTATTTCCTTGCAAGGAAGTGACGCATTTACATTCATTTGAAGTGTAGACTAGGAATACATAACACTTGGCAAATCATATTATATCTTACCATGAAACATAGAAATCAGATGCGATATCGCGTTTTAAGAAGCATTAGAACCCTATTGCTACGATAGGTAGACATCTGCAAACGCAATTTCCTTGCAAGGAAGTGTCGCATTTACATTCATTTGAAGTGTAGACGAGGAATACATAACACTTCGCAAATCATATTATATCTTACCATGAAACATAGAAATGAGATGCGATATCGCGTTTTAAGAAGCATTAGAACCCTATTGCTGCGATAGGTAGACATCTGCAAACGCTATTTCCTTGCAGGGAAGTGTCGCATTTACATTCATTTGAAGTGTAGACGAGGAATACATGACACTTCGCAAATCATATTATATCTTACGATGAAACATAGAAATGAAATGCGGTGTCGCGTTTTAAGAAGCATTAGAACCCTATCGCTACGACACCTAGACATCTGCAGACGCTATTTCCTAGCAAGGAAGTGTCGCATTTACATTCATTTGAAGTGTAGACGAGGAATACATAACACTTCGCATATCATATTATATCTTACCATGAAACATAGAAATGAGATGCGATATCGCGTTTTAAGAAGCATTAGAAATCTATTGCTACGATACGTAGAAATCTGCAAACGCTATTTCCTTGCAAGGAAGTGTCGCATTTACATTCATTTGAAGTGTAGACGAGAAATACGTAACACTTCGCAAATCATATTATATCTTACCATGAAACATAGAAATGAGATGCGATATCGCGTTTTTAGAAGCACTAGAACTCTATTGCTACGATACTTAGACATCTGCAAATGCTATTTCCTTGCAAGGAAGTGTCGCATTTACATTCATTTGAATCGTAGACGAGTAATGCATAACATATCGCAATGAATATTATATCTTATCATGAAACATAGATATGAGATGCAATATCTCGTTTTAAGGAGCATTAGAACTCTATCGCTACGATACCTAGGCATCTGCAGACGCTATTTCCTAGCAAGGAAGTGTCGCATTTATATTCATTTGAAGTATAGACGAGGAATACGTAACACTTCGCAAATCACATTATATCTTACCATGAAACATAGAAATGAGATGCGATATCGCGTTTTAAGCAGCATTAGAACTCTATTGCTAGGATACCTAGACATCTGCAGACGCTATTTCCTAGCAAGGAAGTGTCGCATTTACATTCATTTGAAGTGTAGACGAGGAATACATAGCACTTCGCAAATCATATTATATCCTACCATGAAACATAGAAATGAGATGCGATATCGCGTTTTGAGAAGCATTAGAACTCTATCGCTACGATACCTAGACATCTGCAGACGCTATTTGCTTTCAAGGAAGTGTCGCATTTACACTCATTTGAAGTGTAGACGAGGAGTACATAACACTACGCAAATCATATTATATCTTACCATGAAACATAGAAATGAGATGCGATATCGCGTTTTAAGCAGCATTAGAATTCTATTGCTACGATAGGTAGACATATGCAAACGCTATTTCCTTGCAAGGAAGTGTCGCACTCACATTCATTTGAAGTGTAGGGGAGGAATAAATAACACTTCGCAAATCATATTATATCTTATCATGAAACATAGAAATGAGATGCGATATCGCGTTTTTAGAAGCACTAGAACTCTATTGCTACGATACTTAGACATCTGCAAATGCTATTTCCTTGCAAGGAAGTGTCGCATTTACATTCATTTGAATCGTAGACGAGTAATGCATAACATATCGCAATGAATATTATATCTTATCATGAAACATAGATATGAGATGCAATATCTCGTTTTAAGGAGCATTAGAACTCTATCGCTACGATACCTAGGCATCTGCAGACGCTATTTCCTAGCAAGGTAGTGTCGCATTTATATTCATTTGAAGTATAGACGAGGAATACGTAACACTTCGCAAATCACATTATATCTTACCATGAAACATAGAAATGAGATGCGATATCGCGTTTTAAGCAGCATTAGAACTCTATTGCTAGGATACCTAGACATCTGCAGACGCTATTTCCTAGCAAGGAAGTGTCGCATTTACATTCATTTGAAGTGTAGACGAGGAATACATAGCACTTCGCAAATCATATTATATCCTACCATGAAACATAGAAATGAGATGCGATATCGCGTTTTGAGAAGCATTAGAACTCTATCGCTACGATACCTAGACATCTGCAGACGCTATTTGCTTTCAAGGAAGTGTCGCATTTACACTCATTTGAAGTGTAGACGAGGAGTACATAACACTACGCAAATCATATTATATCTTACCATGAAACATAGAAATGAGATGCGATATCGCGTTTTAAGAATCATAAGAACTCTACTGCTACGATACGTAGACATCTGCAAACGATCTTTCCTTGCAAGGAAGTGTCGCATTCACAATCATTTGAAGTGTAGACGAGGAATACATAACACTTCGCAAATCATATTATATCTTACCATGAAACATAGAAATGAGATGCGATATCGCGTTTTATGAAGCATTAGAACTCTATTACTACGATACCTAGACATCTGCAGACGCTATTTCCTAGCAAGGAAGTGTCGCATTTACATTCATTTGAAGTGTAGACGAGGAATACATAGCACTTCGCAAATCATATTATATCTTACCATGAAACATAGAAATAAGATGCGATATCGCGTTTTGAGAAGCATTAGAACTCTATCGCTACGATACCTAGACATCTGCAGACGCTATTTGCTTTCAAGGAAGTGTCGCATTTACACTCATTTGAAGTGCAGACGAGGAGTACATAACACTACGCAAATCATATTATATCTTACCATGAAACATAGAAATGAGATGCGATATCGCGTTTTAAGAATCATAAGAACTCTACTGCTACGATACGTAGACATCTGCAAACGCTCTTTCCTTGCAAGGAAGAGTCGCATTCACAATCATTTGAAGTGTAGACGAGGAATACATGACACTTCGCAAATCATATTATATCTTACCATGAAACGTAGAAATGAGATGCGATATCGCGTTTTAAGAAGAATTAGAAATCTATTGCTACGATACGTAGACATTTGCAAACGCTATTTCCTTGCAAGGAAGTGTCGCATTTACCTTCATTTGAAGTGTAGACGAGGAATACATAACACTTCGCAAATCATATTATATCTTACCATGAAACATAGAATTGAGATTGATACCGCGTTTTAAGAAGCATTAGAACCCTATTGCTACGATACGTAGAAATCTGCAAACGCTATTTCCTTGCAAGGAAGTGCCGCATTTACATTCATTTGAAGTGTAGCCGAGAAATACGTAACACTTCGCAAATCATATTATATCTTACCATGAAACATAGAAATGAGATGCGATATCGCGTTTTTAGAAGCATTAGAACTCCATTGCTACGATACGTAGACATCTGCAAACGCTGTTTCCTTGCAAGGAAGTGTAGCATTTACATTCATTTGAATCGTAGACGAGGAATGCATAACACTTCGCAATGAATATTATATCTTATCATGAAACATAGATATGAGATGCAATATCTCGCTTTAAGAAGCATTTGAACTATATTGCTACGATACCTAGACATCTGCAGACGCTATTTCCTAGCAAGGAAGTGTCGCATTTGCATTCAATTGATGTGTAGACGAGGAATACATGACACTTCGCAAATCATATTATATCTTACCATGAAACATAGAAATGAGATGCGATATCGCGGTTTAAGAAGCATTAGAAATCTATTGCTACGATACGTAGACATCTGCAAACTCTATTTCTTTGCAAGGAAGTGTCGCATTTACATTCATTTGACGTGTAAACGAGGAATACATAACACTTCGCAAATCATATTATATCTTACCATGAAACATAGAAATGAGATGCGATATCGCATTTTAAGAAGCATTAGAACTCTATTGCTACGACAGGTAGACATCTGCAAACGCTATTTCCCTGCAAGGAAGTGTCGCATTTACATTCATTTGAAGTGTCGACGAGGAATAAATAACACTTCGCAAATCATATTATATCTTACCATGAAACATAGAAATGAGATGCGATATCGCGTTTTAAGAAGCATTAGAACTCTATCGCTACGATACTTAGACATCTGCAGACGCTATTTCCTAGCAAGGAAGTGTCGCATTTACATTCATTTGAAGTTTAGACGAGGAATACGTAACACTTCGCAAATCGCATTATATCTTACCATGAAACATAGAAATGAGATGCGATATCGCGTTTTAAGAAGCATTAGAACTCTATTGCTACGATACCTAGACATCTGCAGACGCTATTTCCTAGCAAGGAAGTGTCGCATTTACATTCATTTGAAGTGTAGACGGGGAATACATAGCACTTCGCAAATCATATTATATCTTACCATGAAACATAGAAATGAGATGCGATATCGCGTTTTAAGAAGCATTAGAACTCTATTGCTACGGTACCTAGACATCTGCAGACGCTATTTCCTAGCAAGGAAGTGTCGCATTTACATTCATTTGAAGTGTAGACGAGGAATACATAGCACTTCGCAAATCATATTATATCTTACCATGAAACATAGAAATGAGATGCGATATCGCGTTTTGAGAAGCATTAGAACTCTATCGCTACGATACCTAGACATCTGCAGACGCTATTTGCTTTCAAGGAAGTGTCGCATTTTCATTCATTTGAAGTGTAGACGAGGAGTACATAACACTACGCAAATCATATTATATCTTACCATGAAACATAGAAATGTGATGCGATATCGCGTTTTAAGAATCATAAGAACTCTATTGCTACGATACGTAGACATCTGCAAACGCTCTTTCCTTGCAAGGAAGTGTCGCATTCACAATCATTTGAAGTGTAGACGAGGAATACATATCACTTCGCAAATCATATTATATCTTACCATGAAACATAGAAATCAGATGCGATATCGCGTTTTAAGAAGCACTAGAACACTATTTCTACGATAGGTAGACATTTGCAAACGTTATTTCCTTGCAAGGAGGTGTCGCAGTTACATTAATTTGAAGTGTAGAGGAGGAATACATAACACTTCGCAAATCATATTATATCTTACCATGAAACATAGAAATGAGATGCGATATCGCGTTTTAAGAATCATAAGAACTCTATTGCTACGATACGTAGACATCTGCAAACGCTATTTCCTTGCAAGGAAGTGTCGCATTTACATTCATTCGAATCGTAGACGAAGAATGCATAGCACTTCGCAATGAATATTATATCTTATCATGAAACATAGATATGAGATGCAATATCTCGTTTTAAGAAGCATTTGAGCTCTATTGCTTCGATACGTAGACATCTGCAAACGCTATTTCCTTGCAAGGAAGTGTCGCATTTACATTCATTTGAAGTGTAGACGAGGAATACATAACACTTGGCAAATCATATTATATCTTACCATGAAACATAGAAATCAGATGCGATATCGCGTTTTAAGAAGCATTAGAACCCTATTGCTACGATAGGTAGACATCTGCAAACGCAATTTCCTTGCAAGGAAGTGTCGCATTTACATTCATTTGAAGTGTAGACGAGTAATGCATAACATATCGCAATGAATATTATATCTTATCATGAAACATAGATATGAGATGCAATATCTCGTTTTAAGGAGCATTAGAACTCTATCGCTACGATACCTAGGCATCTGCAGACGCTATTTCCTAGCAAGGAAGTGTCGCATTTATATTCATTTGAAGTATAGACGAGGAATACGTAACACTTCGCAAATCACATTATATCTTACCATGAAACATAGAAATGAGATGCGATATCGCGTTTTAAGAAGCATTAGAACCCTATCGCTACGACACCTAGACATCTGCAGACGCTATTTCCTAGCAAGGAAGTGTCGCCTTTACATTCATTTGAAGTGTAGACGAGGAATACATAACACTTCGCAAATCATATTATATCTTACCATGAAACATAGAAATGAGATGCGATATCGCGTTTTAAGAAGCATTAGAAATCTATTGCTACGATACTTAGAAATCTGCAAACGCTATTTCCTTGCAAGGAAGTGTCGCATTTACATTCATTTGAAGTGTAGACGAGAAATACGTAACACTTCGCAAATCATATTATATCTTACCATGAAACATAGAAATGAGATGCGATATCGCGTTTTTAGAAGCACTAGAACTCTATTGCTACGATACTTAGACATCTGCAAATGCTATTTCCTTGCAAGGAAGTGTCGCATTTACATTCATTTGAATCGTAGACGAGTAATGCATAACATATCGCAATGAATATTATATCTTATCATGAAACATAGATATGAGATGCAATATCTCGTTTTAAGGAGCATTAGAACTCTATCTCTACGATACCTAGGCATCTGCAGACGCTATTTCCTAGCAAGGAAGTGTCGCATTTATATTCATTTGAAGTATAGACGAGGAATACGTAACACTTCGCAAATCACATTATATCTTACCATGAAACATATAAATGAGATGCGATATCGCGTTTTAAGCAGCATTAGAACTCTATTGCTAGGATACCTAGACATCTGCAGACGCTATTTCCTAGCAAGGAAGTGTCGCATTTACATTCATTTGAAGTGTAGACGAGGAATACATAGCACTTCGCAAATCATATTATATCCTACCATGAAACATAGAAATGAGATGCGATGTCGCGTTTTGAGAAGCATTAGAACTCTATCGCTACGATACCTAGACATCTGCAGACGCTATTTGCTTTCAAGGAAGTGTCGCATTTACACTCATTTGAAGTGTAGACGAGGAGTACATAACACTACGCAAATCATATTATATCTTACCATGAAACATAGAAATGAGATGCGATATCGCGTTTTAAGCAGCATTAGAATTCTATTGCTACGATAGGTAGACATATGCAAACGCTATTTCCTTGCAAGGAAGTGTCGCACTCACATTCATTTGAAGTGTAGGGGAGGAATAAATAACACTTCGCAAATCATATTATATCTTATCATGAAACATAGAAATGAGATGCGATATCGCGTTTTTAGAAGCACTAGAACTCTATTGCTACGATACTTAGACATCTGCAAATGCTATTTCCTTGCAAGGAAGTGTCGCATTTACATTCATTTGAATCGTAGACGAGTAATGCATAACATATCGCAATGAATATTATATCTTATCATGAAACATAGATATGAGATGCAATATCTCGTTTTAAGGAGCATTAGAACTCTATCGCTACGATACCTAGGCATCTGCAGACGCTATTTCCTAGCAAGGAAGTGTCGCATTTATATTCATTTGTAGTATAGACGAGGAATACGTAACACTTCGCAAATCACATTATATCTTACCATGAAACATAGAAATGAGATGCGATATCGCGTTTTAAGCAGCATTAGAACTCTATTGCTAGGATACCTAGTGTCACGTCACGGGTCCGGAAAATTACCGAGTTTACCGCGGGCGACACGTAGCCGTTAATCCGAAATAGATCCGCGCAATTACGGCGGACGCTGGTTCGATTAGGGACGCAAACACTTTAAAACGCGAACACGGTGAACAGAAAGCGTTCACTTACCTTTCGCCGCCTTGATTCGCCGCTAATTTTCGCTCTCTTTGCAGGTATGGCTGTCGTCGGGGGTCGTTCGGTGGAATCGTCCCAGGATACGGGCTGATAGCTGGCAACGAAATAGGAATCAGCTTCCAAGCTGGCTGCGACGGTCGGTTGATCGGCTCTGGATACGCCAGAATGATTGAAGCTTCGCAGTGGTACGAGAGGTTCTTCTTCCCGTAATATTCTCGTATTAATTACAACGAATAAGGATGCGAAATGGAGGTTTTAAGAATGAATTGATGTATCCAAATATACCGACTAAAATAAATATATTCTAAAATAAACCTATTCTTACAAATGTACTTTTCCCTAGGCTAGATTTAGTGTTACTTTAGTATTTAAGAATTAGAACTAGAACTGGATATCGGAATCGAAGTTCGAAGTAGAAAAAGAATTGGAAATTGAAATAAAATGAATTAGTGAACACCCCAAGTGAGGTGGAGAAAAGCCTGGAGGCACTAAAGCGCGAGTAATAAGAGATGATACGACTCAGTTGCCGGCTACGACGATTCTGTGATCCAGACGCGCGTCCGCGACCTCCTCGGATCGCGCGGCGCGCGTATCGCTCGGGCCCCGCGGTGGGGCGGACGGTTGGAGTAGGGCGACCCCTCGGCCCGCGTAGTGGGGCGGCTCGCGGTTCGCGTGAGCCGCGTTTGTCGGGCGCTCGCTTGCGCATCGCAATTATCCTAACTTATAATTATGTGTTGTGTTGTGTCTGTATGTACAATGTCTGTAGAGTACTTATATGCTATAAAACGAATTAGGAATAAATACTGGCGAAGTATCTATAAGGTTCAGGAGAGACGTGACGGTGAGCATCTGGACTGGCGTGATAGTCTCCTTGGTCCTGTTGGCTGTACGCGTTGTTGCGTGTTCGAAGGGGCCTACTCCTGGACGATCCGTACCTGGCTGCCTTAGCTCGGCTGACGAGCAGGGGTGCTCGTTCGTTGTACAGATGAGGCCTCATCGGGCGCTGGAGGTGATGCTGGAGGGTGGCAGGCGATACGCCTGACGTCACACCTCCCCCCATACAAAAGGAATCTTGGCCGTGCCAAGATCTCCTGACTGGTTGCTGCGTTTGCAAAGAATTGCGTATCTTTGGATGTTCGCCGGTTGGCTGCCGTTCGGTAGGCTGGACCTCGCCTGGGAAGCTGTGGCGGGCTTGTTTCGGTTCCACGGAGCGGCATCCTTCGATTGGTTGGTCGGGACTGTATTTCCCGCTTGGGAGACTGGATTCACTATCACTAATGTTCTTAGAGTTTGTCACTTTTTGGTTTTCAGTTCTTTCACTATTTAGTTCATTATCAGACTTTCGCTCTCTCATACTATTCATACGCTTACAGTGCTTTAATTTATTCATATGAACTACCTTATATCTACCCTTAATCGATATTTTTACGTTGTTCTTACCCAGAATCTCGACTATTCTATAGGGTCCGACGTATTGTGATTGAAACTTGTGTTTCCGCGGTTCACGTAATAGGAAGACCCACTGGCCTGCTTCGAATTTCTGGGTATTAACACTCTTATCATAATAGTACTTAGTTCTACGCTTCGAGTTGTCGAGGTTTTCCTTTGCCAATTGTTGGGATCTAGTAATTCTATTTTGCAAATCAATAAGATAGTCTGAGTATGTTTCATTTTCGCTACTATCTTGTAGCGGTGAATCGGAGGGAACTCGAGCAATTCGCCCAAAGACGAGTTCGTGTGGCGTGTACAAAGTACCTTCATGAACGCTTGTATTGTATGAAAATGTGGCGTATGGGAGCCATCGTTCCCAGTCGTCGCTGGCGGTAATATAATGCTTAAGATACTCTGTGAGGACATGGTGTGAGCGTTCCACCGAGCCATTGGTTTGAGGGTGGAAGGCTGTGGATTTATACTGTTTAATCCTAAATTTGATGGCTACTGCTTTTACTAGACTGTTAATAAAATTTGACCCCTGGTCCGTTAAAATGCCTTTCGGGCAACCGTATATGCAAATGAATTTTGTCACTAATGCGTCCGCTATGTCTACTGCTGAGGTTTTCTTGAGAGGAATGGCTATGGAATACTTTGTCAAAAGGTCTTGGATGGTGAGTATATTGGTGTATCCGTCAGGGGTTACCGGAAGGGGCCCCATGACGTCCATGGAAATTTTATCAAAAGCACACCCGGGTGTGTCGGTAAGAGTCATCGGTTGTTTTGTTTTGACGCGGACTAACTTTTCTAATTGGCAGCTTCTACACTTGTTAATATACTCCTGTATTTGCGTTTTCATGTTTGGCCAGAAAAATCTTTCGCGAATTCGAGAATAAGTTTTATTGATTCCTTTATGGCCTCCAACGGGTGAATCATGGTTTTCCTGTATTATCTTATGTCGTTTCTCCTCCGGTGGAACTTGAATTAGACCCTGACATACTGTTATTTGAATTTGAGTTTCGTAGAATAAATCTTGCAAAGGTTTTTGAATCTGTGACCATGGAACTGTACTTAATGCGGCTTGGGCGATACTAATGGAATTAAGTTGTAATTCGTGAACGACGTCGAACAATGACCTTAACGCTTCTACTATAATTTGGTAGTCTATAGCTCTATTTTCATGTTCGATTACAGGTAATTGTATTTGGTAAAAATCATTGATTTTTGTTACTTTAGCCCTGGCGAGTGATATGTCGGTTTTATTCGGGAAAAATTTTCCGGATTTTTGCATCTCTTCAGCACCCTTGCCATACGGGTTTCCTGAATGCGTTATAAATATTACGATATTATCGCGCCTAGTTGCTAGAGTATCTCTAGTAAATTTGAATAGAGGTTCCTGTCTAAAATGCTCGCCTGGCAATGGTGTGTAGATTTCCTGCTTATCGGTAGTCAAACGTGGTGTCGGTAAGGTAGGAACTGAGCTTCGTGGCATGGCTTCTTGATTAGGACGGTTATCGTCGGAACTAGGAGACGGTGGTGGTGGAGCAGGTACTGCAGGTCTTTTTCGTTGGTACAATTTCGGCTGGTTATTATCGGAACTAGGAGATGGTGGTGGTGGAGGAGGTACTGAAGGTCTCTTTCGTTGGTAGGATTTTGGAACGATATCAAAGATGTCTTCCTCTGATGAAGAAAGTTGAGCCAGAGGATGGAGCTTTATGGGATTTCGAGACAGTGCATCGGCATTTAGATTGGTTTTACCTGTTTTGTAGACCATCTCGTAATTGTACTCTGCTAATTTCAACCTCCACCGCACAAGCCTGCTCGATGGATCCTTCACAGAGTTCATCCATATGAGCGGACGGTGGTCGGTGACTATTTTAAATTGGTTTCCATAGATATATGGACGGAAATAGTGTATGGCGTAGATTATCGCGAGACATTCCTTTTCTATTGTAGAATAATTTCTTTCGGCGGAATTTAATAAGCGCGACGTATATGCGATGGGTAAATCTCGGCCTATTGGTCCCTGGCTTAATACAGCGCCGATAGCATCCGCTGATGCATCGGTGGTGACTATAAACGGCAATTTAAAATTGGGATATTGTAATATCGGCTGTTCGCATAATGAGTCCCTTAATTTAACGAACGCGTTTTCTTGCTCATTACGCCATGTAAACGGAGTATCTTTCTTTAATAAATTCGTTAGCGGCTTCGCTATATTTGAAAAATTACAAATAAATCGTCGATAGTATCCTGCTAGTCCCAAGAACTGCTTTATTTGTTTGGCATTGGTCGGGCGTGGAAAATCTCGCACGGCACTCACTTTCGCTGGGTCGGGTTTCACCCCGCTCTCACTAATAACGTGCCCAAGATAACTAACTTCGCGTCTTAAGAACTGGCACTTATCTGGTTGAAGTGTCAGGTTTGCCTCTCGTAATCTCTCGGTCAATTTATTGAATTTATTTTCGTGCTCTTGAAGAGAGCTCGCGTATAGCACAATGTCATCTAAATAGACAAATAACTCGTTTCCCTGAAGTCCTGAGAGCACGTTATCCATGAGACGCTGAAATGTTGCTGGCGCGTTTTTTAACCCGAATGGCATTCTTGTGAATTCAAAATGCCCATGCGGCGTAGAAAATGCTGTCTTATGGGCGTCAGCGGATTCCATCGGTATTTGATGAAATCCGCTGGCGAGATCGAATGTGCTAAAATATTTAGCACTGCCTAACTGGTCGAGTATTTCGGTGATACATGGTAATGGGTAGGCATCGGCGATCGATTTTTCATTCAACGCTCGATAGTCGATGACTACCCGCCAGCGCTTTCTCCCTTGTGAATCTGCCTTTTTCGGCACCACCCACAATGGAGAATTATATGGAGACTTGGAATGCCGTATGATACCGTTTTCTAATAATTTACCCACTTGGTCGCGAATTTCCTCTTTATGCGCGGGAGGGAACCTATATTGTTTAACATTTATTGCTCTGTCATCGACTGTCGGAATTTTATGTGTTGTTACGGTGGTGTGTCCTAAGGGGTCTCCTTCTAGGTAGAACAAATCTTGTGTTTTCTCTATCAGTTTAACTACATGTTTCTTCTCTTCGTCGTTTAAGTGGTCGAGTTTTATTAATTCAATTATTTGATCTAAGCGAGGTTTCGATGCGTTTAGAGATGACTTTGCGACTTGAGCGTAGGTTAATTTCTGCATGCTTGCAAACGAAAGAGGAATTTCGTACTCCGGGTTCGGCATCGAATGAGAATTAGAATTTGAATTTGGTATTGTCCCTTTTTGGGCTGAGCCGCGCGTTGCGACTGAAATTTGCGATGATTCGAAGCGATTTGAATTTACTTTCGACGTAGGTTTGGGGTTTATGAATAACGGGAACAGAGCAGGTCGGTTTTCCTCGGATAACGGCGATATTAGTTTCACTGGCTCCAGTTTAACGGCAGGTAAAGCGACCTTAACCGTGCTATCGGTAGAGTTTATGACCCTTGTGATCGCTTGACCTTCGCTAACTTTCACGAGTGCGTTACCGAAAAATACACCGGGCGCGATATCGACTCTCGGAATTATTCCTTCTGAAAGCTGTGAATTAATTATTCTGACTTTCAGTCCAATATTCATTCGCGGCGGCAAAGATATTTTATCGGTGGATTCGAACTGATTCTTTATCAGCGTAGAGACCTTTTCGGAGGTCCTTTGAACTTTACTGGACATATTGAGGACACTTTCCGATGTCCTTGAAAAAAAATTTCGCGGTTGCGAGGCTTTTTCGGCGGTTTTTCGCGGTTTCCTCGGCGGAACTGAGACCCATTCGTCGGTCGTACGCGGCGTTTCCGACGGAATCGGTGAAATTTTATTTTCGGCGCTTACTATTTCGCGCTTAAATGGTATTACTTGACCGTGCCATTTAACTTCTCCTTTTGGGAACGAAATTTCCGCATCGGCGCAGAACCCTGATCCTAAGATTCCGTCCGGGCCGAGGGGAAAATTATCGGAGACTACATTAAACGGAACAACACGATCGAATAGTACGAGGTTGACCGTACCGATGGTCATGGTTTTTCCGTTCGTGATGCCAGTGATCACGACTGTTTCGTTTGCGTCTATACGCGTTTTCGGAGATAGAGCCGAGCGTTTTATAACGTTGATCTCAGCTCCCGTGTCAATCATAAATTCCGTGGGCTGAATTAGCGCGATGGAAGATAAGATCACGCTCGGCGTATTAGTTTTCCCCGTAATATTTATCGCGGCCCCATTTCTTCGTTCCCCGCAGAGGGGTCCTCGAGTGCGAGAGATCGAACGTTCGGATTGGCCTCGCGACCCGTCTCGCGGCGGGGCGAGAGGCCGTTCCCGTTTCCCGAAAACTGCGAATTGTATTGACGCTTCCTACACTCCTCGATTTGATGTCCTGGCGTCTTACAATATCTACAAAATTTATCCCTCACTATGGGGTTTCGGGAATGTTCAAGCGCGGCCCTGGCTGCTGGGGTATACACGTTTCTAGCAGGTATATTTCGCGGGTATTCGACACGGTCGAAGGGTTGTGGTTGTCGCGGAGAATACGACCTGTAACGGCAATCACGTGCGTAATGACCGGGGTAATTACAAGAGGAACAGACTATTTCTGAACGCCTTTCCCGAGGCTCTGCGCGCGGTCTCACGTTTTGTAATCTTTCGCGATCGAGTTCATGCCGCTTAAATAATTCGCGCGCGCGTGTGAACGCTTCCCTATGGTCGGCAAGAGTATGGAGTGGCATTTGTAAACGGATTTCCGGTATTAATCCGTCGGCGAAGCATCGAAGAGTTAACTCATCTACGTTTGATGTTGAACTCGGAGAGGCGTACGGGTCTAGGCGCTCGCAATCGATTATCGCGGTACGGAGATCTTTAATTCGACTTATATAATCCAAGATATGCTCATTCGGTTTCATGAACGAATTTGTCAGCTCACCGCGGTAGTGATCGGCTGACCTGGTCGCGCCAAACGTGCTGCGTAGTATATCAGTTAGTTCTAAAATGGACTGACACGGCTCGTCCTCTAGAGCCAGGTAGGCTCGACCTTTTAACTTACTTTTAATTAGTCTAGTGAAGGTACGTTCGCACCCGCCAGGTATGAGTTCGTAAGCACGCTTACACGATCTGGTAAATTGTAATACTGACATATTTTGTCCATCATATTGAGGAACTGCTTCGAGGGCTTGTTTTAGCGAAAGCTCGTCGTGATGTGAATTTTGAACATCAGACGACGGAGTTTGTAAAGAAGCGGATGCGGGAGCACGCGGAAATTCTAAGGGAACCGTATCGTTTCGCGGTAGGTCCTGAGATCGGCGTAAGGCTTCTAGCTCGCGGCGCATTTGTTCTATTTGTTGCAATAAATTGATCGTATTGTCGGCAGCTTTATTCACGTCGGCAGTATCGGTTGCGCGTGTCGGATTCTCTAGAACCGATTCTGGGAATTCGAGAGCTCGGGTGGTACGTTTGTCGCGGTCACTATCGGCGGCGGTTGAAACCCCTCGCGGCGGCTGGTGTCGTGTTTTTGTGGGCGTTCGCGTCGCCATGGCTAATCGTATTCCCTAACACGGCCGAATTTCCGGAAGAAAATACGCACAATCCCACCGCTGTCACCAAATTTTCGTGTCACGTCACGGGTCCGGAAAATTACCGAGTTTACCGCGGGCGACACGTAGCCGTTAATCCGAAATAGATCCGCGCAATTACGGCGGACGCTGGTTCGATTAGGGACGCAAACACTTTAAAACGCGAACACGGTGAACAGAAAGCGTTCACTTACCTTTCGCCGCCTTGATTCGCCGCTAATTTTCGCTCTCTTTGCAGGTATGGCTGTCGTCGGGGGTCGTTCGGTGGAATCGTCCCAGGATACGGGCTGATAGCTGGCAACGAAATAGGAATCAGCTTCCAAGCTGGCTGCGACGGTCGGTTGATCGGCTCTGGATACGCCAGAATGATTGAAGCTTCGCAGTGGTACGAGAGGTTCTTCTTCCCGTAATATTCTCGTATTAATTACAACGAATAAGGATGCGAAATGGAGGTTTTAAGAATGAATTGATGTATCCAAATATACCGACTAAAATAAATATATTCTAAAATAAACCTATTCTTACAAATGTACTTTTCCCTAGGCTAGATTTAGTGTTACTTTAGTATTTAAGAATTAGAACTAGAACTGGATATCGGAATCGAAGTTCGAAGTAGGAAAAGAATTGGAAATTGAAATAAAATGAATTAGTGAACACCCCAAGTGAGGTGGAGAAAAGCCTGGAGGCACTAAAGCGCGAGTAATAAGAGATGATACGACTCAGTTGCCGGCTACGACGATTCTGTGATCCAGACGCGCGTCCGCGACCTCCTCGGATCGCGCGGCGCGCGTATCGCTCGGGCCCCGCGGTGGGGCGGACGGTTGGAGTAGGGCGACCCCTCGGCCCGCGTAGTGGGGCGGCTCGCGGTTCGCGTGAGCCGCGTTTGTCGGGCGCTCGCTTGCGCATCGCAATTATCCTAACTTATAATTATGTGTTGTGTTGTGTCTGTATGTACAATGTCTGTAGAGTACTTATATGCTATAAAACGAATTAGGAATAAATACTGGCGAAGTATCTATAAGGTTCAGGAGAGACGTGACGGTGAGCATCTGGACTGGCGTGATAGTCTCCTTGGTCCTGTTGGCTGTACGCGTTGTTGCGTGTTCGAAGGGGCCTACTCCTGGACGATCCGTACCTGGCTGCCTTAGCTCGGCTGACGAGCAGGGGTGCTCGTTCGTTGTACAGATGAGGCCTCATCGGGCGCTGGAGGTGATGCTGGAGGGTGGCAGGCGATACGCCTGACGTCACACTAGACATCTGCAGACGCTATTTCCTAGCAAGGAAGTGTCGCATTTACATTCATTTGAAGTGTAGACGAGGAATACATAGCACTTCGCAAATCATATTATATCCTACCATGAAACATAGAAATGAGATGCGATATCGCGTTTTGAGAAGCATTAGACCTCTATCGCTACGATACCTAGACATCTGCAGACGCTATTTGCTTTCAAGGAAGTGTCGCATTTACACTCATTTGAAGTGTAGACGAGGAGTACATAACACTACGCAAATCATATTATATCTTACCATGAAACATAGAAATGAGATGCGATATCGCGTTTTAAGAATCATAAGAACTCTACTGCTACGATACGTAGACATCTGCAAACGATCTTTCCTTGCAAGGAAGTGTCGCATTCACAATCATTTGAAGTGTAGACGAGGAATACATAACACTTCGCAAATCATATTATATCTTACCATGAAACATAGAAATGAGATGCGATATCGCGTTTTAAGAAGCATTAGAAATCTATTGCTACGATACGTAGAAATCTGCAAACGCTATTTCCTTGCAAGGAAGTGACGCATTTACATTCATTTGAAGTGTAGACGAGAAATACGTAACACTTCGCAAATCATATTATATCTTACCATGAAACATAGAAATGAGATGCGATATCGCGTTTTTAGAAGCACTAGAACTCTATTGCTACGATACTTAGACATCTGCAAATGCTATTTCCTTGCAAGGAAGTGTCGCATTTACATTCATTTGAATCGTAGACGAGTAATGCATAACATATCGCAATGAATATTATATCTTATCATGAAACATAGATATGAGATGCAATATCTCGTTTTAAGGAGCATTAGAACTCTATCGCTACGATACCTAGGCATCTGCAGACGCTATTTCCTAGCAAGGAAGTGTCGCATTTATATTCATTTGAAGTATAGACGAGGAATACGTAACACTTCGCAAATCACATTATATCTTACCATGAAACATAGAAATGAGATGCGATATCGCGTTTTAAGCAGCATTAGAACTCTATTGCTAGGATACCTAGACATCTGCAGACGCTATTTCCTAGCAAGGAAGTGTCGCATTTACATTCATTTGAAGTGTAGACGAGGAATACATAGCACTTCGCAAATCATATTATATCCTACCATGAAACATAGAAATGAGATGCGATGTCGCGTTTTGAGAAGCATTAGAACTCTATCGCTACGATACCTAGACATCTGCAGACGCTATTTGCTTTCAAGGAAGTGTCGCATTTACACTCATTTGAAGTGTAGACGAGGAGTACATAACACTACGCAAATCATATTATATCTTACCATGAAACATAGAAATGAGATGCGATATCGCGTTTTAAGCAGCATTAGAATTCTATTGCTACGATAGGTAGACATATGCAAACGCTATTTCCTTGCAAGGAAGTGTCGCACTCACATTCATTTGAAGTGTAGGGGAGGAATAAATAACACTTCGCAAATCATATTATATCTTATCATGAAACATAGAAATGAGATGCGATATCGCGTTTTTAGAAGCACTAGAACTCTATTGCTACGATACTTAGACATCTGCAAATGCTATTTCCTTGCAAGGAAGTGTCGCATTTACATTCATTTGAATCGTAGACGAGTAATGCATAACATATCGCAATGAATATTATATCTTATCATGAAACATAGATATGAGATGCAATATCTCGTTTTAAGGAGCATTGGAACTCTATCGCTACGATACCTAGGCATCTGCAGACGCTATTTCCTAGCAAGGAAGTGTCGCATTTATATTCATTTGAAGTATAGACGAGGAATACGTAACACTTCGCAAATCACATTATATCTTACCATGAAACATAGAAATGAGATGCGATATCGCGTTTTAAGCAGCATTAGAACTCTATTGCTAGGATACCTAGACATCTGCAGACGCTATTTCCTAGCAAGGAAGTGTCGCATTTACATTCATTTGAAGTGTAGACGAGGAATACATAGCACTTCGCAAATCATATTATATCCTACCATGAAACATAGAAATGAGATGCGATATCGCGTTTTGAGAAGCATTAGACCTCTATCGCTACGATACCTAGACATCTGCAGACGCTATTTGCTTTCAAGGAAGTGTCGCATTTACACTCATTTGAAGTGTAGACGAGGAGTACATAACACTACGCAAATCATATTATATCTTACCATGAAACATAGAAATGAGATGCGATATCGCGTTTTAAGCAGCATTAGAATTCTATTGCTACGATAGGTAGACATATGCAAACGCTATTTCCTTGCAAGGAAGTGTCGCACTCACATTCATTTGAAGTGTAGGGGAGGAATAAATAACACTTCGCAAATCATATTATATCTTATCATGAAACATAGAAATGAGATGCGATATCGCGTTTTTAGAAGCACTAGAACTCTATTGCTACGATACTTAGACATCTGCAAATGCTATTTCCTTGCAAGGAAGTGTCGCATTTACATTCATTTGAATCGTAGACGAGTAATGCATAACATATCGCAATGAATGTTATATCTTATCATGAAACATAGATATAAGATGCAATATCTCGTTTTAAGGAGCATTAGAACTCTATCGCTACGATACCTAGGCATCTGCAGACGCTATTTCCTAGCAAGGAAGTGTCGCATTTATATTCATTTGAAGTATAGACGAGGAATACGTAACACTTCGCAAATCACATTATATCTTACCATGAAACATAGAAATGAGATGCGATATCGCGTTTTAAGCAGCATTAGAACTCTATTGCTAGGATACCTAGACATCTGCAGACGCTATTTCCTAGCAAGGAAGTGTCGCATTTACATTCATTTGAAGTGTAGACGAGGAATACATAGCACTTCGCAAATCATATTATATCCTACCATGAAACATAGAAATGAGATGCGATATCGCGTTTTGAGAAGCATTAGACCTCTATCGCTACGATACCTAGACATCTGCAGACGCTATTTGCTTTCAAGGAAGTGTCGCATTTACACTCATTTGAAGTGTAGACGAGGAGTACATAACACTACGCAAATCATATTATATCTTACCATGAAACATAGAAATGAGATGCGATATCGCGTTTTAAGAATCATAAGAACTCTACTGCTACGATACGTAGACATCTGCAAACGATCTTTCCTTGCAAGGAAGTGTCGCATTCACAATCATTTGAAGTGTAGACGAGGAATACATAACACTTCGCAAATCATATTACATCTTACCATGAAACATAGAAATGAGATGCGATATCGCGTTTTATGAAGCATTAGAACTCTATTACTACGATACCTAGACATCTGCAGACGCTATTTCCTAGCAAGGAAGTGTCGCATTTACATTCATTTGAAGTGTAGACGAGGAATACATAGCACTTCGCAAATCATATTATATCTTACCATGAAACATAGAAATGAGATGCGATATCGCGTTTTGAGAAGCACTAGAACTCTATTGCTACGATACTTAGACATCTGCAAATGCTATTTCCTTGCAAGGAAGTGTCGCATTTACATTCATTTGAATCGTAGACGAGTAATGCATAACATATCGCAATGAATATTATATCTTATCATGAAACATAGATATGAGATGCAATATCTCGTTTTAAGGAGCATTAGAACTCTATCGCTACGATACCTAGGCATCTGCAGACGCTATTTCCTAGCAAGGAAGTGTCGCATTTATATTCATTTGTAGTATAGACGAGGAATACGTAACACTTCGCAAATCACATTATATCTTACCATGAAACATAGAAATGAGATGCGATATCGCGTTTTAAGCAGCATTAGAACTCTATTGCTAGGATACCTAGACATCTGCAGACGCTATTTCCTAGCAAGGAAGTGTCGCATTTACATTCATTTGAAGTGTAGACGAGGAATACATAGCACTTCGCAAATCATATTATATCCTACCATGAAACATAGAAATGAGATGCGATATCGCGTTTTGAGAAGCATTAGACCTCTATCGCTACGATACCTAGACATCTGCAGACGCTATTTGCTTTCAAGGAAATGTCGCATTTACACTCATTTGAAGTGTAGACGAGGAGTACATAACACTACGCAAATCATATTATATCTTACCATGAAACATAGAAATGAGATGCGATATCGCGTTTTAAGAATCATAAGAACTCTACTGCTACGATACGTAGACATCTGCAAACGATCTTTCCTTGCAAGGAAGTGTCGCATTCACAATCATTTGAAGTGTAGACGAGGAATACATAACACTTCGCAAATCATATTATATCTTACCATGAAACATAGAAATGAGATGCGATATCGCGTTTTAAGAAGCATTAGAAATCTATTGCTACGATACGTAGAAATCTGCAAACGCTATTTCCTTGCAAGGAAGTGTCGCATTTACATTCATTTGAAGTGTAGACGAGAAATACGTAACACTTCGCAAATCATATTATATCTTACCATGAAACATAGAAATGAGATGCGATATCGCGTTTTTAGAAGCACTAGAACTCTATTGCTACGATACTTAGACATCTGCAAATGCTATTTCCTTGCAAGGAAGTGTCGCATTTACATTCATTTGAATCGTAGACGAGTAATGCATAACATATCGCAATGAATATTATATCTTATCATGAAACATAGATATGAGATGCAATATCTCGTTTTAAGGAGCATTAGAACTCTATCGCTACGATACCTAGGCATCTGCAGACGCTATTTCCTAGCAAGGAAGTGTCGCATTTATATTCATTTGAAGTATAGACGAGGAATACGTAACACTTCGCAAATCACATTATATCTTACCATGAAACATAGAAATGAGATGCGATATCGCGTTTTAAGCAGCATTAGAACTCTATTGCTAGGATACCTAGACATCTGCAGACGCTATTTCCTAGCAAGGAAGTGTCGCATTTACATTCATTTGAAGTGTAGACGAGGAATACATAGCACTTCGCAAATCATATTATATCCTACCATGAAACATAGAAATGAGATGCGATGTCGCGTTTTGAGAAGCATTAGAACTCTATCGCTACGATACCTAGACATCTGCAGACGCTATTTGCTTTCAAGGAAGTGTCGCATTTACACTCATTTGAAGTGTAGACGAGGAGTACATAACACTACGCAAATCATATTATATCTTACCATGAAACATAGAAATGAGATGCGATATCGCGTTTTAAGCAGCATTAGAATTCTATTGCTACGATAGGTAGACATATGCAAACGCTATTTCCTTGCAAGGAAGTGTCGCACTCACATTCATTTGAAGTGTAGGGGAGGAATAAATAACACTTCGCAAATCATATTATATCTTATCATGAAACATAGAAATGAGATGCGATATCGCGTTTTTAGAAGCACTAGAACTCTATTGCTACGATACTTAGACATCTGCAAATGCTATTTCCTTGCAAGGAAGTGTCGCATTTACATTCATTTGAATCGTAGACGAGTAATGCATAACATATCGCAATGAATATTATATCTTATCATGAAACATAGATATGAGATGCAATATCTCGTTTTAAGGAGCATTAGAACTCTATCGCTACGATACCTAGGCATCTGCAGACGCTATTTCCTAGCAAGGAAGTGTCGCATTTATATTCATTTGAAGTATAGACGAGGAATACGTAACACTTCGCAAATCACATTATATCTTACCATGAAACATAGAAATGAGATGCGATATCGCGTTTTAAGCAGCATTAGAACTCTATTGCTAGGATACCTAGACATCTGCAGACGCTATTTCCTAGCAAGGAAGTGTCGCATTTACATTCATTTGAAGTGTAGACGAGGAATACATAGCACTTCGCAAATCATATTATATCCTACCATGAAACATAGAAATGAGATGCGATATCGCGTTTTGAGAAGCATTAGACCTCTATCGCTACGATACCTAGACATCTGCAGACGCTATTTGCTTTCAAGGAAGAGTCGCATTTACACTCATTTGAAGTGTAGACGAGGAGTACATAACACTACGCAAATCATATTATATCTTACCATGAAACATAGAAATGAGATGCGATATCGCGTTTTAAGAATCATAAGAACTCTACTGCTACGATACGTAGACATCTGCAAACGATCTTTCCTTGCAAGGAAGTGTCGCATTCACAATCATTTGAAGTGTAGACGAGGAATACATAACACTTCGCAAATCATATTACATCTTACCATGAAACATAGAAATGAGATGCGATATCGCGTTTTATGAAGCATTAGAACTCTATTACTACGATACCTAGACATCTGCAGACGCTATTTCCTAGCAAGGAAGTGTCGCATTTACATTCATTTGAAGTGTAGACGAGGAATACATAGCACTTCGCAAATCATATTATATCTTACCATGAAACATAGAAATGAGATGCGATATCGCGTTTTGAGAAGCATTAGAACTCTATCGCTACGATACCTAGACATCTGCAGACGCTATTTGCTTTCAAGGAAGTGTCGCATTTACACTCATTTGAAGTGCAGACGAGGAGTACATAACACTACGCAAATCATATTATATCTTACCATGAAACATAGAAATGAGATGCGATATCGCGTTTTAAGAATCATAAGAACTCTACTGCTACGATACGTAGACATCTGCAAACGCTCTTTCCTTGCGAGGAAGAGTCGCATTCACAATCATTTGAAGTGTAGACGAGGAATACATAACACTTCGCAAATCATATTATATCTTACCATGAAACATAGAAATGAGATGCGATATCGCGTTTAATGAATCATAAGAACTCTATTGCTACGATACGTAGACATCTGCAGACGCTATTTCCTAGCAAGGAAGTGTCGCATTTACATTCATTTGAAGTGTAGACGAGGAATACATAGCACTTCGCAAATCATATTATATCTTACCATGAAACATAGAAATGTGATGCGATATCGCGTTTCAAGAAGCATTAGAACTCTATTGCTACGACAGGTAGACATCTGCAAACGCTATTTCCTTGCAAGGAAGTGTCGCATTTCCATTCATTTGAAGTGTAAACGAGGAATACATGACACTTCGCAAATCATATTATATCTTACCATGAAACATAGAAATGAGATGCGATATCGCGTTTTAAGAAGCACTAGAAATCTATTGCGACGATACGTAGACATCTGCAAACGCTATTTCTTTGCAGGGAAGTGTCGCATTTACATTCATTTGAAGTGTAGACGAGGAATACATAACACTTGGCAAATCATATTATATCTTACCATGAAACATAGAAATCAGATGCGATATCGCGTTTTAAGAAGCATTAGAACCCTATTGCTACGATAGGTAGACATCTGCAAACGCAATTTCCTTGCAAGGAAGTGTCGCATTTACATTCATTTGAAGTGTAGACGAGGAATACATAACACTTCGCAAATCATATTATATCTTACCATGAAACATAGAAATGAGATGCGATATCGCGTTTTAAGAAGCATTAGAACCCTATTGCTGCGATAGGTAGACATCTGCAGACGCTATTTCCTTGCAGGGAAGTGTCGCATTTACATTCATTTGAAGTGTAGACGAGGAATACATGACACTTCGCAAATCATATTATATCTTACGATGAAACATAGAAATGAAATGCGGTGTCGCGTTTTAAGAAGCATTAGAACCCTATCGCTACGACACCTAGACATCTGCAGACGCTATTTCCTAGCAAGGAAGTGTCGCATTTACATTCATTTGAAGTGTAGACGAGGAATACATAACACTTCGCAAATCATATTATATCTTACCATGAAACATAGAAATGAGATGCGATATCGCGTTTTAAGAAGCATTAGAAATCTATTGCTACGATACGTAGAAATCTGCAAACGCTATTTCCTTGCAAGGAAGTGTCGCATTTACATTCATTTGAAGTGTAGACGAGAAATACGTAACACTTCGCAAATCATATTATATCTTACCATGAAACATAGAAATGAGATGCGATATCGCGTTTTTAGAAGCACTAGAACTCTATTGCTACGATACTTAGACATCTGCAAATGCTATTTCCTTGCAAGGAAGTGTCGCATTTACATTCATTTGAATCGTAGACGAGTAATGCATAACATATCGCAATGAATATTATATCTTATCATGAAACATAGATATGAGATGCAATATCTCGTTTTAAGGAGCATTAGAACTCTATCGCTACGATACCTAGGCATCTGCAGACGCTATTTCCTAGCAAGGAAGTGTCGCATTTATATTCATTTGAAGTATAGACGAGGAATACGTAACACTTCGCAAATCACATTATATCTTACCATGAAACATAGAAATGAGATGCGATATCGCGTTTTAAGAAGCATTAGAACCCTATCGCTACGACACCTAGACATCTGCAGACGCTATTTCCTAGCAAGGAAGTGTCGCATTTACATTCATTTGAAGTGTAGACGAGGAATACATAACACTTCGCAAATCATATTATATCTTACCATGAAACATAGAAATGAGATGCGATATCGCGTTTTAAGAAGCATTAGAAATCTATTGCTACGATACGTAGAAATCTGCAAACGCTATTTCCTTGCAAGGAAGTGTCGCATTTACATTCATTTGAAGTGTAGACGAGAAATACGTAACACTTCGCAAATCATATTATATCTTACCATGAAACATAGAAATGAGATGCGATATCGCGTTTTTAGAAGCACTAGAACTCTATTGCTACGATACTTAGACATCTGCAAATGCTATTTCCTTGCAAGGAAGTGTCGCATTTACATTCATTTGAATCGTAGACGAGTAATGCATAACATATCGCAATGAATATTATATCTTATCATGAAACATAGATATGAGATGCAATATCTCGTTTTAAGGAGCATTAGAACTCTATCGCTACGATACCTAGGCATCTGCAGACGCTATTTCCTAGCAAGGAAGTGTCGCATTTATATTCATTTGAAGTATAGACGAGGAATACGTAACACTTCGCAAATCACATTATATCTTACCATGAAACATAGAAATGAGATGCGATATCGCGTTTTAAGAAGCATTAGAACCCTATCGCTACGACACCTAGACATCTGCAGACGCTATTTCCTAGCAAGGAAGTGTCGCATTTATATTCATTTGAAGTATAGACGAGGAATACGTAACACTTCGCAAATCACATTATATCTTACCATGAAACATAGAAATGAGATGCGATATCGCGTTTTAAGCAGCATTAGAACTCTATTGCTAGGATACCTAGACATCTGCAGACGCTATTTCCTAGCAAGGAAGTGTCGCATTTACATTCAATTGATGTGTAGACGAGGAATACATGACACTTCGCAAATCATATTATATCTTACCATGAAACATAGAAATGAGATGCAATATCGCGTTTTGAGAAGCATTAGAACTCTATTGCTACGATACCTAGACATCTGCAGACGCTATTTCCTAGCAAGGAAGTGTCGCATTTACATTCATTTGAAGTTTAGACGAGGAATACGTAACTCTTCGCAAATCACATTATATCTTACCATGAAACATAGAAATGAGATGCGATATCGCGTTTTAAAAAGCATTAGAACTCTATTGCTACGATACCTAGACATCTGCAGACGCTATTTGCTAGCAAGGAAGTGTCGCATTTACATTCATTTGAAGTGTAGACGAGGAATACATAGCACTTCGCAAATCATATTATATCTTACCATGAAACATAGAAATGAGATGCAATATCGCGTTTTGAGAAGCATTAGAACTCTATCGCTACGATACCTAGACATCTGCAGACGCTAGTTCCTTTCAAGGAAGTGTCGCATTTACATTCATTTGAAGTGTAGACGAGGAATGCATAACACTTCGCAAATCATATTATATCTTACCATGAAACATAGAAATGAGATGCGATATCGCGTTCTAAGAATCATAAGAAATCTATTGCTACGATATGTAGACATCTGCAAACGCTATTTCCTAGCGAGGAAGTGCGCATTCACATTCATTTGAAGTGTAGACGAGGAATACATAACACTTCGCGAATCATATTATATCTTACCATGAAACATAGAAACGAGATGCGATATCGCGTTTTAAGAATCATAAGAACTCTATTGCTATGATACGTAGACATCTGCAAACGCTATTTCCTTGCAAGGAAGTGTCGCATTTACATTCATTTGAATCGTATACGAGGAATGCATAACACTTCGCAATGTATATTATATCTTATCATGAAACATAGATATGAGATGCAATATCTCGCTTTAAGAAGCATTTGATCTCTATTGCTACGATACCTAGACATCTGCAGACGCTATTTCCTAGCAAGGAAGTGTCGCATTTACATTCATTTGAAGTGTAGACGAGGAATACATGACACTTCGCAAATCATATTATATCTTACCATGAAACATAGAAATGAGATGCGATATCGCGTTTTAAGAAGCATTAGAAATCTATTGCTACGATACGTAGACATCTGCAAACGCTATTTCTTTGCAAGGAAGTGTCGCATTTATATTCATTTGACGTGTAGACGAGGAATACATATCACTTCGCAAATCATATTATATCTTACCATGAAACATAGAAATGAGATGCGATATCGCGTTTTAAAAAGCATTGGAAATCTATTGCTACGATACGTAGAAATCTGCAAACGCTATTTCCTTGCAAGGAAGTGTCGCATTTACATTCATTTGAAGTGTAGACGTGAAATACATAACACTTCGCAATTCATATTATTTCTTACCATGAAACATAGAAATGAGATGCGATATCGCGTTTCAAGAAGCATTAGAACTCTATTGCTACGACAGGTAGACATCTGCAAACGCTATTTCCTTGCAAGGAAGGGTCGCATATACATTCATTTGAAGTGTAGACGAGGAATAAATAACACTTCGCAAATCATATTATATCTTACCATGAAACATAGAAATGAGATGCGATATCGCGTTTTAAGAATCATAATATCTCTATTGCTACGATACGTAGACATCTGCAAACGCTATTTCCTAGCGAGGAAGTGTCGCATTTACATTCATTTGAAGTGTAGACGAGGAATACATAACACTTCGCAAATCATATTATATCTTACCATTAAACATAGAAACGAGATGCGATTTCGCGTTTTAAGAAGCATTAGAAATCTATTGCTACGATACTTAGAAATCTGCAAACGCTATTTCCTTGCGAGGAAGTGTCGCATTTACATTCATTTGAAGTGTTGACGAGGAGTATATAACACTTCGCAAATCATATTATATCTTACCATGAAACATAGAAATGAGATGCGATATCGCGTTTTAAGAAGCATTAGAACTCTATTGCTACGATAGGTAGACATCTGCAAACGCAATTTCCTTGCAAGGAAGTGTAGCATTTACATTCATTTGAAGTGCAGACGAGGAAAACATAACTCTTCGCAAATCATATTATATCTTACCATGAACCATAGAAATGAGATGCGATATCGCGTTTTAAGAATCATAGGGACTCTATTGCTACAATACGTAGACATCTGCAAACGCTATTTCCTAGTGAGGAAGTGTATCATTCACATTCATTTGAAGAGTAGACGAGGAATATATAACACTTCGCAAATCATATTATATCTTACCATGAAACATAGAAATGAGATGCGATATCGCGTTTCAAGAAGCATTAGAACTCTATTGCTACGACAGGTAGACATCTGCAAACGCTATTTCCTTGCAAGGAAGGGTCGCATATACATTCATTTGAAGTGTAGACGAGGAATAAATAACACTTCGCAAATCATATTATATCTTACCATGAAACATAGAAATGAGATGCGATATCGCGTTTCAAGAAGCATTAGAACTCTATTGCTACGACAGGTAGACATCTGCAAACGCTATTTCCTTGCAAGGAAGGGTCGCATATACATTCATTTGAAGTGTAGACGAGGAATAAATAACACTTCGCAAATCATATTATATCTTACCATGAAACATAGAAATGAGATGCGATATCGCGTTTTAAGAAGCATTAGAACTCTATTGCTACGATAGGTAGACATCTGCAAACGCTATTTCCTTGCAAGGAAGTGTCCATTTACATTCATTTGAAGTGTAGACGAGGAATACATAACACTTCGCAAATCGCATTATATCTTACCATGAAACATAGATATGTGATGCGATATCGCGTTTTAAGAAGCATTAGAACTCTATTGCTATGATACCTAGACATCGGCAGACGCTATTTCCTAGCAAGGAAGTGTCGCATTTACATTCATTTGAAGTGTAGACGAGGAATACATGACACTTCGCAAATCATATTATATCCTACCATGAAACATAGAAATGAGATGCGATATCGCGTTTTAAGAATCATAAGAAATCTGTTGCTACGATACGTAGACATCTGCAAACGCTCTTTCCTTGCAAGGAAGTGTCGCATTTACATTCGTTTGAAGTGTAGACGAGGAGTACATAACACTACGCAAATCATATTATATCTTTGCATGAAACATAGAAATGAGATGCGATATCGCGTTTTAAGAATCATAAGAAATCTATTGCTACGATACGTAGACATCTGCAAACGCTCTTTCCTTGCAAGGAAGTGTCGCATTCACAATCATTTGAAGTGTAGACGAGGAATACATAACATCTCGCAAATCATACTATATCTTACCATGAAACATAGAAATGAGATGCGATATCGCGTTTTAAGAATCATAAGAACTCTATTGCCACGATACGTAGACATCTGCAAACGCTATTTCCTTGCAAGGAAGTGTCGCATTTACATTCATTTGAAGTGTAGACGAAAAATACATAACACATCGCAAATCATATTATATCTTACCATGAAACATAGATATGTGATGCGATATCGCGTTTTAAGGAGCATTAGAACTCTATTGCTATGATACCTAGACATCTGCAGACGCTATTTCCTAGCAAGGAAGTGTCGCATTTACATTCATTTGAAGTGTAGACGAGGAATACATGACACTTCGCAAATTACATTATATCTTACCATGAAACATAGAAATGAGATGCGATATCGCGTTTTAAGAAGCATTAGAAATCTATTGCTACGATACGTAGATATCTGCAAACCCTATTTCCTTGCAAGGAAGTATCGCATTTACATTCATTTGAAGTGTAGACGAAAAATACATAACACTTCGCAAATCATATTTTATCTTACTATGAAACATAGAAATGAGATGCGATATCGCGTTTTAAGAAGCATTAGAAATCTATTGCTACGATACGTAGAAATCTGCAAACGTTATTTCCTTGCAAGGAAGTGTCGCATTTACATTCATTTGAAGTGTAGACGAGGAGTACATGACACTTCGCAAATCACATTATATCTTACCATGAAACATAGAAATGAGATGCGATATCGCGTTTTAAGAAGCATTAGAAATCTATTGCTACGATACGTAGATATCTGCAAACGCTATTTCCTTGCAAGGAAGTATCGCATTTACATTCATTTGAAGTGTAGACGAAAAATACATAACACTTCGCAAATCATATTATATCTTACCATGAAACATAGAAATGAGATGCGATATCGCGTTTTAAGAAGCATTTGAACTCTATTGCTACGATACCTAGACATCTGCAGACGCTATTTCCTAGCAAAGAAGTGTCGCATTTACATTCATTTGAAGTGTAGAGGAGGAATAAATAACACTTCGCTAATCATATTATATCTTACCATGAAACATAGAAATGAGATGCGATATCGCGTTTTAAGAAGCATTAGAAATCTATTGCTACGATACGTAGAAATCTGCAAACGTTATTTCCTTGCAAGGAAGTATCGCATTTACATTTATTTGAAGTGTAGACGAGAAATACATAACACTTCGCAAGTCATATTATATCTTACCATGAAACATAGAAATCAGATGCGATATCGCGTTTTAAGAAGCATTAGAAACCTATTGCTGCGATAGGTAGACATCTGCAAACGCTATTTCCTTGCAAGGAAGTGTCGCATTTACATTCATTTGAAGTGTAGACGAGGAATAAATAACACTTCGCAAATCATATTATATCTTACCATGAAACATAGAAATGAGATGCGATATCGCGTTTTAAGAAGCATTAGAACTCTATCGCTACGATACTTAGACATCTGCAGACGCTATTTCCTAGCAAGGAAGTGTCGCACTTACATTCATTTGAAGTTTAGACGAGGAATACGTAACACTTCGCAAATCACATTATATCTTACCATGAAACATAGAAATGAGATGCGATATCGCGTTTTAAAAAGCATTAGAACTCTATTGCTACGATACCTAGACATCTGCAGACGCTATTTCCTAGCAAGGAAGTGTCGCATTTACATTCATTTGAAGTGTAGACGAGGAATACATGACACTTCGCAAATCATATTATATCTTACCATGAAACATAGAAATGAGATGCGATATCGCGTTTAAAGAAGCATTAGAAATCTATTCCTACGATACGTATAAATCTGCAAACGCTATTTCCTTGCAAGGAAGTGTCGCATTTACATTCATTTGAAGTGTAGACGAGGAATACATAACACTTCGCAAATCATATTATATCTTACCATGAAACATAGAAATGAGATGCGATATCGCGTTTTAAGAAGCATTAGAACTCTATTGCTGCGATAGGTAGACATCTGCAAACGCTATTTCCTTGCAAGGAAGTGTCGCATTTACATTCATTTGAATCGTAGACGAGGAATGCATAACACTTCGCAATGAATATTATATCTTATCATAAAACATAGATATGAGATGCAATATCTCGTTTTAAGGAGCATTAGAACTCTATCGCTACGATACCTAGACATCTGCAGACGCTATTTCCTAGCAAGGAAGTGTCGCATTTACATTCGTTTGAAGTGTAGACGAGGAATACATAGCACTTCTCAAATCATATTGTATCTTACCATGAAACATAGAAATGAGATGCGATATCGCGTTTTAAGAAGCATTAGAACTCTATCGCTACGATACCTAGACATCTGCAGACGCTATTTCGTTTCAAGGAAGTGTCGCATTTACAATCATTTGAGGCGTAGACGAGGAGTACATAACACAACGCAAATCATATTATATCCTACCATGAAACATAGAAATGAGATGCGATATCGCGTTTTAAGAATCATAAGAAATCTGTTGCTACGATACGTAGACATCTGCAAACGCTCTTTCCTTGCAAGGAAGTGTCGCATTTACATTCGTTTGAAGTGTAGACGAGGAGTACATAACACTACGCAAATCATATTATATCTTATCATGAAACATAGAAATGAGATGCGATATCGCGTTTTAAGAAGCATTAGAAATCTATTCCTACGATACGTATAAATCTGCAAACGCTATTTCCTTGCAAGGAAGTGTCGCATTTACATTCATTTGAAGTGTAGACGAGGAATACATAACACTTCGCAAATCATATTATATCTTACCATGAAACATAGAAATGAGATGCGATATCGCGTTTTAAGAAGCATTAGAACTCTATTGCTGCGATAGGTAGACATCTGCAAACGCTATTTCCTTGCAAGGAAGTGTCGCATTTACATTCATTTGAATCGTAGACGAGGAATGCATAACACTTCGCAATGAATATTATATCTTATCATAAAACATAGATATGAGATGCAATATCTCGTTTTAAGGAGCATTAGAACTCTATCGCTACGATACCTAGACATCTGCAGACGCTATTTCCTAGCAAGGAAGTGTCGCATTTACATTCGTTTGAAGTGTAGACGAGGAATACATAGCACTTCGCAAATCATATTGTATCTTACCATGAAACATAGAAATGAGATGCGATATCGCGTTTTAAGAAGCATTAGAACTCTATCGCTACGATACCTAGACATCTGCAGACGCTATTTCGTTTCAAGGAAGTGTCGCATTTACAATCATTTGAGGCGTAGACGAGGAGTACATAACACAACGCAAATCATATTATATCCTACCATGAAACATAGTAATGAGATGCGATATCGCGTTTTAAGAATCATAAGAAATCTGTTGCTACGATACGTAGACATCTGCAAACGCTCTTTCCTTGCAAGGAAGTGTCGCATTTACATTCGTTTGAAGTGTAGACGAGGAGTACATAACACTACGCAAATCATATTATATCTTATCATGAAACATAGAAATGAGATGCGATATCGCGTTTTAAGAATCATAAGAAATCTATTGCTACGATACGTAGACATCTGCAAACGCTCTTTCCTTGCAAGGAAGTGTCGCATTCACAATCATTTGAAGTGTAGACGAGGAATACATAACATCTCGCAAATCATACTATATCTTACCATGAAACATAGAAATGAGATGCGATATCGCGTTTTAAGAATCATAAGAACTCTATTGCCACGATACGTAGACATCTGCAAACGCTATTTCCTTGCAAGGAAGTGTCGCATTTACATTCATTTGAAGTGTAGACGAAAAATACATAACACACCGCAAATCATATTATATCTTACCATGAAACATAGATATGTGATGCGATATCGCGTTTTAAGAAGCATTAGAACTCTATTGCTATGATACCTAGACATCTGCAGACGCTATTTCCTAGCAAGGAAGTGTCGCATTTACATTCATTTGAAGTGTAGACGAGGAATACATAACACTTCGCAAATCATATTATATCTTACCATGAAACATAGAAATGAGATGCCATATCGCGTTTTAGGAAGCATTAGAACCCTATCGCTGCGATACCTAGACATCTGCAGATGCTATTTCCTTTCAAGGAAGAGTCGCATTTACATTCATTTGAAGTGTAGACGAGGAATACATAACACTTCGCAAATCATATTATATCTTACCATGAAACATAGAAATTAGATGCGATATCGCGTTTTAAGAAGCATTAGAAATCTATTGCTACGATACGTAGATATCTGCAAACGCTATTTCCTTGCAAGGAAGTATCGCATTTACATTCATTTGAAGTGTAGACGAAAAATACATAACACTTCGCAAATCATATTATATCTTACCATGAAACATAGAAATGAGATGCGATATCGCGTTTTAAGAAGCATTAGAAATCTATTGCTACGATACGTAGAAATCTGCAAACGTTATTTCCTTGCAAGGAAGTGTCGCATTTACATTCATTTGAAGTGTAGACGAGGAATACATGACACTTCGCAAATCACATTATATCTTACCATGAAACATAGAAATGAGATGCGATATCGCGTTTTAAGAAGCATTAGAAATCTATTGCTACGATACGTAGATATCTGCAAACGCTATTTCCTTGCAAGGAAGTATCGCATTTACATTCATTTGAAGTGTAGACGAAAAATACATAACACTTCGCAAATCATATTATATCTTACCATGAAACATAGAAATGAGATGCGATATCGCGTTTTAAGAAGCATTTGAACTCTATTGCTACGATACCTAGACATCTGCAGACGCTATTTCCTAGCAAAGAAGTGTCGCATTTACATTCATTTGAAGTGTAGAGGAGGAATAAATAACACTTCGCTAATCATATTATATCTTACCATGAAACATAGAAATGAGATGCGATATCGCGTTTTAAGAAGCATTAGAAATCTATTGCTACGATACGTAGAAATCTGCAAACGTTATTTCCTTGCAAGGAAGAATCGCATTTACATTTATTTGAAGTGTAGACGAGAAATACATAACACTTCGCAAGTCATATTATATCTTACCATGAAACATAGAAATCAGATGCGATATCGCGTTTTAAGAAGCATTAGAAACCTATTGCTGCGATAGGTAGACATCTGCAAACGCTATTTCCTTGCAAGGAAGTGTCGCATTTACATTCATTTGAAGTGTAGACGAGGAATAAATAACACTTCGCAAATCATATTATATCTTACCATGAAACATAGAAATGAGATACGATATCGCGTTTTAAGAAGCATTAGAACTCTATCGCTACGATACTTAGACATCTGCAGATGCTATTTCCTTTCAAGGAAGTGTCGCATTTACATTCATTTGAAGTGTAGAAGAGTAATACATAACACTTCGCAAATCATATTATATCATACCATCAAACATAGAAATTAGATGCGATGTCGCGTTTTAAGAAGCATTAGAAGTCTATTGCTACGATACGTAGACATATGCAAACTCTATTTCCTTGCAAGGAAGTGTCGAATTTACATTCATTTGAATTGTAGACGAGGAATACGTAACACTTCTCAAATCATATTATATCTTACCATGAAACATAGAAATGAGATTGCGATATCGCGTTTTAAGAAGCATTAGAACCCTATTGCTGCGATAGGTAGACATCTGCAGACGCTATTTCCTAGCAAGGAAGTGTCGCATTTACTTTCATTTGAATTGTAGACGAGGAATACATAACACTTCTCAAATCATATTATATCTTACCATGAAACATAGAATTGAGATCGATATCGCGCTTTAAGAATCATAAGAACTCCATTGCTACGATACGTAGACATCTGCAAACGCTATTTCCTTGCAAGGAAGTGTCGCATTTACATTCATTTGAAGTGTAGACGAGGAATACATAACACTTCGCAAATCATATTATATCTTACCATGAAACATAGAAATGAGATTGCGATATCGCGTTTTAAGAAGCATTAGAACCCTATTGCTGCGATAGGTAGACATCTGCAGACGCTATTTCCTAGCAAGGAAGTGTCGCATTTACAATCATTTGAGGCGTAGACGAGGAGTACATAACACAACGGAAATCATATTATATCCTACCATGAAACATAGAAATGAGATGCGATATCGCGTTTTAAGAATCATAAGAAATCTATTGCTACGATACGTAGACATCTGCAAACGCTCTTTCCTTGCAAGGAAGTGTCGCATTTACATTCATTTGAAGTGTAGACCAGGAGTACATAACACTACGCAAATCATATTATATCTTACCATGAAACATAGAAATGAGATGCGATATCGCGTTTTAAGAATCATAAGAAATCTATTGCTACGATACGTAGACATCTGCAAACGCTCTTTCCTTGCAAGGAAGTGTCGCATTCACAATCATTTGAAGTGTAGACGAGGAATACATAACATTTCGCAAATCATACTATATCTTACCATGAAACATAGAAATGAGATGCGATATCGCGTTTTAAGAATCATAAGAACTCTATTGCTACGATACGTAGACATCTGCAAACGCTATTTCCTAGCGAGGAAGTGTCGCATTTACATTCATTTGAAGTGTAGACGAGGAATACATGACACTTCGCAAATCATATTATATCTTACCATGAAACATAGAAATGAGATGCGATATCGCGTTTTAAGAAGCATTAGAACTCTATTGCTACGATACGTAGACATCTGCAAACGCTATTTCCTAGCGAGGAAGTGTCGCATTTACATTCATTTGAAGTGTAGACGAGGAATACATGACACTTCTCAAATCATATTATATCTTACCATGAAACATAGAATTGAGATCGATATCGCGCTTTAAGAATCATAAGAACTCCATTGCTACGATACGTAGACATCTGCAAACGCTATTTCCTTGCAAGGAAGTGTCGCATTTACATTCATTTGAAGTGTAGACGAGGAATACATAACACTTCGCAAATCATATTATATCTTACCATGAAACATAGAAATGAGATTGCGATATCGCGTTTTAAGAAGCATTAGAACCCTATTGCTGCGATAGGTAGACATCTGCAAACGCTATTTCCTTGCAAGGAAGTGTCGCATTTACATTCATTTGAATCGTAGACGAGGAATGCATAACACTTCGCAATGAATATTATATCTTATCATAAAACATAGATATGAGATGCAATATCTCGTTTTAAGGAGCATTAGAACTCTATCGCTACGATACCTAGACATCTGCAGACGCTATTTCCTAGCAAGGAAGTGTCGCATTTACAATCATTTGAGGCGTAGACGAGGAGTACATAACACAACGCAAATCATATTATATCCTACCATGAAACATAGAAATGAGATGGGATATCGCGTTTTAAGAATCATAAGAAATCTATTGCTACGATACGTAGACATCTGCAAACGCTCTTTCCTTGCAAGGAAGTGTCGCATTTACATTCATTTGAAGTGTAGACCAGGAGTACATAACACTACGCAAATCATATTATATCTTACCATGAAACATAGAAATGAGATGCGATATCGCGTTTTAAGAATCATAAGAAATCTATTGCTACGATACGTAGACATCTGCAAACGCTCTTTCCTTGCAAGGAAGTGTCGCATTCACCATCATTTGAAGTGTAGACGAGGAATACATAACATTTCGCAAATCATACTATATCTTACCATGAAACATAGAAATGAGATGCGATATCGCGTTTTAAGAATCATAAGAACTCTATTGCTACGATACGTAGACATCTGCAAACGCTATTTCCTAGCGAGGAAGTGTCGCATTTACATTCATTTGAAGTGTAGACGAGGAATACATGACACTTCGCAAATCATATTATATCTTACCATGAAACATAGAAATGAGATGCGATATCGCGTTTTAAGAAGCATTAGAACTCTATTGCTGCGATAGGTAGACATCTGCAAACGCTATTTCCTTGCAAGGAAGTGTCCATTTACATTCATTTGAAGTGTAGACGAGGAATACATAACACTTCGCAAATCACATTATATCTTACCATGAAACATAAATATGTGATGCGATATCGCGTTTTAAGAAGCATTAGAACTCTATTGCTATGATACCTAGACATCTGCAGACGCTATTTCCTAGCAAGGAAGTGTCGCATTTACATTCATTTGAAGTGTAGACGAGGAATACATGACACTTCGCAAATTACATTATATCTTACCATGAAACATAGAAATGAGATGCGATATCGCGTTTTAAGAAGCATTAGAAATCTATTGCTACGATACGTAGAAATCTGCAAACGTTATTTCCTTGCAAGGAAGTATCGCATTTACATTCATTTGAAGTGTAGACGAGGAATACATGACACTTCGCAAATCATATTATATCCTACAATGAAACATAGAAATGAGATGCGATATCGCGTTTTAAGAAGCATTAGAAATCTATTGCTACGATACGTAGAAATCTGCAAACGTTATTTCCTTGCAAGGAAGTGTCGCATTTACATTCATTTGAAGTGTAGACGAGGAATACATGACACTTCGCAAATCACATTATATCTTACCATGAAACATAGAAATGAGATGCGATATCGCGTTTTAAGAAGCATTAGAAATCTATTGCTACGATACGTAGATATCTGCAAACGCTATTTCCTTGCAAGGAAGTATCGCATTTACATTCATTTGAAGTGTAGACGAAAAATACATAACACTTCGCAAATCATATTATATCTTACCATGAAACATAGAAATGAGATGCGATATCGCGTTTTAAGAAGCATTTGAACTCTATTGCTGCGATACCTAGACATCTGCAGACGCTATTTCCTAGCAAAGAAGTGTCGCATTTACATTCATTTGAAGTGTAGAGGAGGAATAAATAACACTTCGCTAATCATATTATATCTTACCATGAAACATAGAAATGAGATGCGATATCGCGTTTTAAGAAGCATTAGAAATCTATTGCTACGATACGTAGAAATCTGCAAACGTTATTTCCTTGCAAGGAAGTATCGCATTTACATTTATTTGAAGTGTAGACGAGAAATACATAACACTTCGCAAGTCATATTATATCTTACCATGAAACATAGAAATCAGATGCGATATCGCGTTTTAAGAAGCATTAGAAACCTATTGCTGCGATAGGTAGACATCTGCAAACGCTATTTCCTTGCAAGGGAGTGTCGCATTTACATTCATTTGAAGTGTAGACGAGGAATAAATAACACTTCGCAAATCATATTATATCTTACCATGAAACATAGAAATGAGATACGATATCGCGTTTTAAGAAGCATTAGAACTCTATCGCTACGATACTTAGACATCTGCAGACGCTATTTCCTAGCAAGGAAGTGTCGCATTTACATTCATTTGAAGTGTAGACGAGGAATACATGACACTTCGCAAATCATATTATATCTTACCATGAAACATAGAAATGAGATGCGATATCGCGTTTTAAGAAGCATTAGAAATCTATTCCTACGATACGTATAAATCTGCAAACGCTATTTCCTTGCAAGGAAGTGTCGCATTTACATTCATTTGAAGTGTAGACGAGGAATACATAACACTTCGCAAATCATATTATATCTTACCATGAAACATAGAAATGAGATGCGATATCGCGTTTTAAGAATCATAAGAAATCTGTTGCTACGATACGTAGACATCTGCAAACGCTCTTTCCTTGCAAGGAAGTGTCGCATTTACATTCGTTTGAAGTGTAGACGAGGAGTACATAACACTACGCAAATCATATTATATCTTACCATGAAACATAGAAATGAGATGCGATATCGCGTTTTAAGAATCATAAGAAATCTATTGCTACGATACGTAGACATCTGCAAACGCTCTTTCCTTGCAAGGAAGTGTCGCATTCACAATCATTTGAAGTGTAGACGAGGAATACATAACATCTCGCAAATCATACTATATCTTACCATGAAACATAGAAATGAGATGCGATATCGCGTTTTAAGAATCATAAGAACTCTATTGCCACGATACGTAGACATCTGCAAACGCTATTTCCTTGCAAGGAAGTGTCGCATTTACATTCATTTGAAGTGTAGACGAAAAATACATAACACACCGCAAATCATATTATATCTTACCATGAAACATAGATATGTGATGCGATATCGCGTTTTAAGAAGCATTAGAAATCTATTGCTATGATACCTAGACATCTGCAAACGCTCTTTCCTTGCAAGGAAGTGTCGCATTTACATTCATTTGAAGTGTAGACGAAAAATACATAACACTTCGCAAATCATATTATATCTTACCATGAAACATAGAAATGAGATGCGATATCGCGTTTTAAGAAGCATTAGAAATCTATTGCTACGATACGTAGAAATCTGCAAACGTTATTTCCTTGCAAGGAAGTATCGCATTTACATTTATTTGAAGTGTAGACGAGAAATACATAACACTTCGCAAGTCATATTATATCTTACCATGAAACATAGAAATGAGATGCGATATCGCGTTTTAAGAAGCATTAGAACCCTATTGCTGCGATAGGTAGACATCTGCAAACGCTATTTCCTTGCAAGGAAGTGTCGCATTTACATTCATTTGAATCGTATACGACGAATGCATAACACTTCTCAAATCATATTATATCTTACCATGAAACATAGAAATGATTTGCGATATCGCGTTTTAAGAAGCATTAGAACCCTATCGCTACGACACCTAGACATCTGCAGACGCTACTTCCTAGCAAGGAAGTGTCGCATTTACATTCATTTGAAGTGTAGACGAGGAATACATAACACTTCGCAAATCATATTATATCTTACCATGAAACATAGAAATGAGATGCCATATCGCGTTTTAGGAAGCATTAGAACTCTATCGCTGCGATACCTAGACATCTGCAGATGCTATTTCCTTTCAAGGAAGTGTCGCATTTACATTCATTTGAAGTGTAGAAGAGTAATACATAACACTTCGCAAATCATATTATATCATACCATCAAACATAGAAATTAGATGCGATATCGCGTTTTAAGAAGCATTAGAACACTATCGCTACGATACCTAGACATCTGCAGACGCTATTTCCTTTCAAGGAAGTGTCGCATTTACATTCATTTGAAGTGTAGACGAGGAGTACATAACACAACGCAAATCATATTATATCCTACCATGAAACATAGAAATGAGATGCGATATCGCGTTTTAAGAATCATAAGAAATCTATTGCTACGATACAAAGACATCTGCAAACGCTCTTTCCTTGCAAGGAAGTGTCGCATTTACATTCATTTGAAGTGCAGACGAGGAATACATAACACTTCGCAAATCATATTATATCTTACCATGAAACATAGAAATGAGATGCGATATCGCGTTTTAAGAAGCATTAGAACTCTATCGCTACGATACCTAGACATCTGCAGACGCTATTTCCTTTCAAGGAAGTGTCGCATTTACATTCATTTGAAGTGTAGACGAGGAGTACATAACACTACGCAAATCATATTATATCTTACCATGGAACATAGAAATGGGATGCGATATCGCGTTTTAAGAATCATAAGAAATCTATTGCTACGATACGTAGACATCTGCAAACGCTCTTTCCTTGCAAGGAAGTGTCGCATTCACAATCATTTGAAGTGTAGACGAGGAACACATAACACTTCGCATATCATATTATATCTTACCATGAAACATAGAAATGAGATGCGATATCGCGTTTTAAGAATCATAAGAACTCTATTGCTACGATACTTAGACATCTGCAGACGCTATTTCCTAGCAAGGAAGTGTCGCATTTACATTCGTTTGAAGTGTAGACTAGGAATACATAGCACTTCGCAAATCATATTATATCTTTCCATGAAACATAGAAATGAGATGCGATATCGCGATTTAAGAAGCATTAGAACTCTATCGCTACGATACCTAGACATCTGCAGACGCTATTTCCTTTCAAGGAAGTGTCGCATTTACATTCATTTGAAGTGCAGACGAGGAGTACATAACACTTCGCAAATCATATTATATCTTACCATGAAACATAGAAATGAGATGCGATATCGCGTTTTAAGAAGCATTAGAACCCTATCGCTACGATACCTAGACATCTGCAGACGCTATTTCCTTGCAAGGAAGTGTCGCATTTACATTCATTTGAATCGTATACGACGAATGCATAACACTTCGCAATGAATATTATATCTTATCATGAAACATAGATATGAGATGCAATATCTCGTTTTAAGAAGCATTGTAACTCTATTGCTACGATACCTAGACGTCTGCAGACACTATTTCCTAGCAAGAAAGTGTCGCATTTACATTCATTTGAAGTGTAGACGAGGAATACATGACACTTCGCAAATCATATTATATCTTACCATGAAACATAGAAATGAGATGCGATATCGCGTTTTAAGAAGCATTAGAAATCCATTGCTACGATACGTAGACATCTGCAAACGCTATTTCTTTGCAAGGAAGTGTCGCATTTACATTCATTTGACGTGTAGACGAGGAATACATAACACTTCGCAAATCATATTATATCTTATCATGAAACATAGAAATGAGATGCGATATCGCGTTTTAAGTATCATAAGAAATCTATTGCTACGATACGTAGACATCTGCAAACGCTCTTTCCTTGCAAGGAAGTGTCGCATTCACAATCATTTGAAGTGTAGACGAGGAATACATAACACTTCGCAAATCATATTATATCTTACCATGAAACATAGAAATGAGATCCGATATCGCGTTTTAAGAAGCATTAGAACCCTATTGCTGCGATAGGTAGACATCTGCAAACGCTATTTCCTTGCAAGGAAGTGTCGCATTTACATTCATTTGAATCGTATGCGTCGAATGCATAACACTTCGCAATGAATATTATATCTTATCATGAAACATAGATATGAGATGCAATATCTCGTTTTAAGGAGCATTGGAACTCTATCGCTACGATACCTAGACATCTGCAGACGCTATTTCCTAGCAAGGAAGTGTCGCATTTACATTCGTTTGAAGTGTAGACGAGGAATACATTGCACTTCGCAAATCATATTATATCTTACCATGAAACATAGAAATGAGATGCGATATCGCGATTTAAGAAGCATTAGAACTCTATCGGTACGATACCTAGACATCTGCAGACGCTATTTCCTTTCAAGGAAGTGTCGCATTTACATTCATTTGAAGTGTAGACGAGGAGTACATAACACTTCGCAAATCATATTATATCTTACCATGAAACATAGAAATGAGATGCGATATCGCGTTTTAAGAATCATAAGAACCCTATTGCTGCGATACGTAGACATCTGCAAACGCTATTTCCTAGCGGGGAAGTGTCGCATTTACATTCATTTGAAGTGTAGACGAGGAATACATGACACTTCGCAAATCATGTTATATCTTACGATGAAACATAGAAATGAGATGCGATATCGCGTTTTAAGGAGCATTAGAACCCTATTGCTACGATAGGTAGACATCTGCAATCGCTATTTCCTTGCAAGGAAGTGTCGCATTTACATTCATTTGAAGTGTAGACGAGGAATACATAACACTTCGCAAATCATATTATATCTTACCATGAAACATAGAAATTAGATGCGATATCGCGTTTTAAGAAGCATTAGAAATCTATTGCTACGATACGTAGACATCTGCAAACGCTATTTCCTTGCAAGGAAGTGTCGCATTTACTGTCATTTGAATTGTAGACGAGGAATACATAACACTTCTCAAATCATATTATATCTTACCATGAAACATAGAATTGTGATCGATATCGCGCTTTAAGAATCATAAGAACTCCATTGCTACAATACGTAGACATCTGCAAACGCTATTTCCTTGCAAGGAAGTGTCGCATTTACATTCATTTGAAGTGTAGACGAGGAATACATAACACTTCGCAAATCATATTATATCTTACCATGAAACATAGAAATGAGATGCGATATCGCGTTTTAAGAAGCATTAGAACCCTATTGCTACGATAGGTAGACTTCTGCAAACGCTATTTCCTTGCAAGGAAGTGTCGCATTTACATTCATTTGAAGTGTAGACGAGGAATACATAACACTTCGCAAATCATATTATATCTTACCATGAAACATAGAAATGAGATGCGATATCGCGTTTTAAGAAGCATTAGAACCCTATTGCTGCGATAGGTAGACATCTGCAAACGCTATTTCCTTGCAAGGAAGTGTCGCATTTACATTCATTTGAATCGTATACGACGAATGCATAACACTTCGCAATGAATATTATATCTTATCATGAAACATAGATATGAGATGCAATATCTCGTTTTAAGAAGCATTGTAACTCTATTGCTACGATACCTAGACGTCTGCAGACGCTATTTCCTAGCAAGGAAGTGTTGCATTTACATTCATTTGAAGTGTAGACGAGGAATACATGACACTTCGCAAATCATATTATATCTTACCATGAAACATAGAAATGAGATGCGATATCGCGTTTTAAGAATCATAAGAACACTACTGCTACGATACTTAGACATCTGCAAACGCTCTTTCCTTGCAAGGAAGTGTCGCATTTACATTCATTTGAAGTGCAGACGAGGAATACATAACACTTCGCAAATCATATTATATCTTACCATGAAACATAGAAATGAGATGCGATATCGCGTTTTAAGAAGCATTAGAACTCTATCGCTACGATACCTAGACATCTGCAGACGCTATTTCCTTTCAAGGAAGTGTCGCATTTACATTCATTTGAAGTGTAGACGAGGAGTACATAACACTACGCAAATCATATTATATCTTACCATGGAACATAGAAATGGGATGCGATATCGCGTTTTAAGAATCATAAGAAATCTATTGCTACGATACGTAGACATCTGCAAACGCTCTTTCCTTGCAAGGAAGTGTCGCATTCACAATCATTTGAAGTGTAGACGAGGAACACATAACACTTCGCAAATCATATTATATCTTACCATGAAACATAGAAATGAGATGCGATATCGCGTTTTAAGAATCATAAGAACTCTATTGCTACGATACTTAGACATCTGCAGACGCTATTTCCTAGCAAGGAAGTGTCGCATTTACATTCGTTTGAAGTGTAGACTAGGAATACATAGCACTTCGCAAATCATATTATATCTTTCCATGAAACATAGAAATGAGATGCGATATCGCGATTTAAGAAGCATTAGAACACTATCGCTACGATACCTAGACATCTGCAGACGCTATTTCCTTTCAAGGAAGTGTCGCATTTACATTCATTTGAAGTGCAGACGAGGAGTACATAACACTTCGCAAATCATATTATATCTTACCATGAAACATAGAAATGAGATGCGATATCGCGTTTTAAGAAGCATTAGAACCCTATCGCTACGATACCTAGACATCTGCAGACGCTATTTCCTTGCAAGGAAGTGTCGCATTTACATTCATTTGAATCGTATACGACGAATGCATAACACTTCGCAATGAATATTATATCTTATCATGAAACATAGATATGAGATGCAATATCTCGTTTTAAGAAGCATTGTAACTCTATTGCTACGATACCTAGACGTCTGCAGACACTATTTCCTAGCAAGAAAGTGTCGCATTTACATTCATTTGAAGTGTAGACGAGGAATACATGACACTTCGCAAATCATATTATATCTTACCATGAAACATAGAAATGAGATACGATATCGCGTTTTAAGAAGCATTAGAAATCCATTGCTACGATACGTAGACATCTGCAAACGCTATTTCTTTGCAAGGAAGTGTCGCATTTACATTCATTTGACGTGTAGACGAGGAATACATAACACTTCGCAAATCATATTATATCTTATCATGAAACATAGAAATGAGATGCGATATCGCGTTTTAAGTATCATAAGAAATCTATTGCTACGATACGTAGACATCTGCAAACGCTCTTTCCTTGCAAGGAAGTGTCGCATTCACAATCATTTGAAGTGTAGACGAGGAATACATAACACTTCGCAAATCATATTATATCTTACCATGAAACATAGAAATGAGATGCGATATCGCGTTTTAAGAAGCATTAGAACCCTATTGCTGCGATAGGTAGACATCTGCAAACGCTATTTCCTTGCAAGGAAGTGTCGCATTTACATTCATTTGAAGTGCAGACGAGGAATACATAACACTTCGCAAATCATATTATATCTTACCATGAAACATAGAAATGAGATGCGATATCGCGTTTTAAGAAGCATTAGAACTCTATCGCTACGATACCTAGACATCTGCAGACGCTATTTCCTTTCAAGGAAGTGTCGCATTTACATTCATTTGAAGTGTAGACGAGGAGTACATAACACTACGCAAATCATATTATATCTTACCATGGAACATAGAAATGGGATGCGATATCGCGTTTTAAGAATCATAAGAAATCTATTGCTACGATACGTAGACATCTGCAAACGCTCTTTCCTTGCAAGGAAGTGTCGCATTCACAATCATTTGAAGTGTAGACGAGGAACACATAACACTTCGCAAATCATATTATATCCTACCATGAAACATAGAAATGAGATGCGATATCGCGTTTTAAGAATCATAAGAAATCTGTTGCTACGATACGTAGACATCTGCAAACGCTCTTTCCTTGCAAGGAAGTGTCGCATTTACATTCGTTTGAAGTGTAGACGAGGAGTACATAACACTACGCAAATCATATTATATCTTATCATGAAACATAGAAATGAGATGCGATATCGCGTTTTAAGAAGCATTAGAAATCTATTCCTACGATACGTATAAATCTGCAAACGCTATTTCCTTGCAAGGAAGTGTCGCATTTACATTCATTTGAAGTGTAGACGAGGAATACATAACACTTCGCAAATCATATTATATCTTACCATGAAACATAGAAATGAGATGCGATATCGCGTTTTAAGAAGCATTAGAACTCTATTGCTGCGATAGGTAGACATCTGCAAACGCTATTTCCTTGCAAGGAAGTGTCGCATTTACATTCATTTGAATCGTAGACGAGGAATGCATAACACTTCGCAATGAATATTATATCTTATCATAAAACATAGATATGAGATGCAATATCTCGTTTTAAGGAGCATTAGAACTCTATCGCTACGATACCTAGACATCTGCAGACGCTATTTCCTAGCAAGGAAGTGTCGCATTTACATTCGTTTGAAGTGTAGACGAGGAATACATAGCACTTCGCAAATCATATTGTATCTTACCATGAAACATAGAAATGAGATGCGATATCGCGTTTTAAGAAGCATTAGAACTCTATCGCTACGATACCTAGACATCTGCAGACGCTATTTCGTTTCAAGGAAGTGTCGCATTTACAATCATTTGAGGCGTAGACGAGGAGTACATAACACAACGCAAATCATATTATATCCTACCATGAAACATAGAAATGAGATGCGATATCGCGTTTTAAGAATCATAAGAAATCTGTTGCTACGATACGTAGACATCTGCAAACGCTCTTTCCTTGCAAGGAAGTGTCGCATTTACATTCGTTTGAAGTGTAGACGAGGAGTACATAACACTACGCAAATCATATTATATCTTATCATGAAACATAGAAATGAGATGCGATATCGCGTTTTAAGAATCATAAGAAATCTATTGCTACGATACGTAGACATCTGCAAACGCTCTTTCCTTGCAAGGAAGTGTCGCATTCACAATCATTTGAAGTGTAGACGAGGAATACATAACATCTCGCAAATCATACTATATCTTACCATGAAACATAGAAATGAGATGCGATATCGCGTTTTAAGAATCATAAGAACTCTATTGCCACGATACGTAGACATCTGCAAACGCTATTTCCTTGCAAGGAAGTGTCGCATTTACATTCATTTGAAGTGTAGACGAAAAATACATAACACACCGCAAATCATATTATATCTTACCATGAAACATAGATATGTGATGCGATATCGCGTTTTAAGAAGCATTAGAACTCTATTGCTATGATACCTAGACATCTGCAGACGCTATTTCCTAGCAAGGAAGTGTCGCATTTACATTCATTTGAAGTGTAGACGAGGAATACATAACACTTCGCAAATCATATTATATCTTACCATGAAACATAGAAATGAGATGCCATATCGCGTTTTAGGAAGCATTAGAACCCTATCGCTGCGATACCTAGACATCTGCAGATGCTATTTCCTTTCAAGGAAGTGTCGCATTTACATTCATTTGAAGTGTAGACGAGGAATACATAACACTTCGCAAATCATATTATATCTTACCATGAAACATAGAAATTAGATGCGATATCGCGTTTTAAGAAGCATTAGAAATCTATTGCTACGATACGTAGATATCTGCAAACGCTATTTCCTTGCAAGGAAGTATCGCATTTACATTCATTTGAAGTGTAGACGAAAAATACATAACACTTCGCAAATCATATTATATCTTACCATGAAACATAGAAATGAGATGCGATATCGCGTTTTAAGAAGCATTAGAAATCTATTGCTACGATACGTAGAAATCTGCAAACGTTATTTCCTTGCAAGGAAGTGTCGCATTTACATTCATTTGAAGTGTAGACGAGGAATAGATGACACTTCGCAAATCACATTATATCTTACCATGAAACATAGAAATGAGATGCGATATCGCGTTTTAAGAAGCATTAGAAATCTATTGCTACGATACGTAGATATCTGCAAACGCTATTTCCTTGCAAGGAAGTATCGCATTTACATTCATTTGAAGTGTAGACGAAAAATACATAACACTTCGCAAATCATATTATATCTTACCATGAAACATAGAAATGAGATGCGATATCGCGTTTTAAGAAGCATTTGAACTCTATTGCTACGATACCTAGACATCTGCAGACGCTATTTCCTAGCAAAGAAGTGTCGCATTTACATTCATTTGAAGTGTAGAGGAGGAATAAATAACACTTCGCTAATCATATTATATCTTACCATGAAACATAGAAATGAGATGCGATATCGCGTTTTAAGAAGCATTAGAAATCTATTGCTACGATACGTAGAAATCTGCAAACGTTATTTCCTTGCAAGGAAGAATCGCATTTACATTTATTTGAAGTGTAGACGAGAAATACATAACACTTCGCAAGTCATATTATATCTTACCATGAAACATAGAAATCAGATGCGATATCGCGTTTTAAGAAGCATTAGAAACCTATTGCTGCGATAGGTAGACATCTGCAAACGCTATTTCCTTGCAAGGAAGTGTCGCATTTACATTCATTTGAAGTGTAGACGAGGAATAAATAACACTTCGCAAATCATATTATATCTTACCATGAAACATAGAAATGAGATACGATATCGCGTTTTAAGAAGCATTAGAACTCTATCGCTACGATACTTAGACATCTGCAGATGCTATTTCCTTTCAAGGAAGTGTCGCATTTACATTCATTTGAAGTGTAGAAGAGTAATACATAACACTTCGCAAATCATATTATATCATACCATCAAACATAGAAATTAGATGCGATGTCGCGTTTTAAGAAGCATTAGAAGTCTATTGCTACGATACGTAGACATATGCAAACTCTATTTCCTTGCAAGGAAGTGTCGAATTTACATTCATTTGAATTGTAGACGAGGAATACGTAACACTTCTCAAATCATATTATATCTTACCATGAAACATAGAAATGAGATTGCGATATCGCGTTTTAAGAAGCATTAGAACCCTATTGCTGCGATAGGTAGACATCTGCAGACGCTATTTCCTAGCAAGGAAGTGTCGCATTTACTTTCATTTGAATTGTAGACGAGGAATACATAACACTTCTCAAATCATATTATATCTTACCATGAAACATAGAATTGAGATCGATATCGCGCTTTAAGAATCATAAGAACTCCATTGCTACGATACGTAGACATCTGCAAACGCTATTTCCTTGCAAGGAAGTGTCGCATTTACATTCATTTGAAGTGTAGACGAGGAATACATAACACTTCGCAAATCATATTATATCTTACCATGAAACATAGAAATGAGATTGCGATATCGCGTTTTAAGAAGCATTAGAACCCTATTGCTGCGATAGGTAGACATCTGCAGACGCTATTTCCTAGCAAGGAAGTGTCGCATTTACAATCATTTGAGGCGTAGACGAGGAGTACATAACACAACGGAAATCATATTATATCCTACCATGAAACATAGAAATGAGATGCGATATCGCGTTTTAAGAATCATAAGAAATCTATTGCTACGATACGTAGACATCTGCAAACGCTCTTTCCTTGCAAGGAAGTGTCGCATTTACATTCATTTGAAGTGTAGACCAGGAGTACATAACACTACGCAAATCATATTATATCTTACCATGAAACATAGAAATGAGATGCGATATCGCGTTTTAAGAATCATAAGAAATCTATTGCTACGATACGTAGACATCTGCAAACGCTCTTTCCTTGCAAGGAAGTGTCGCATTCACAATCATTTGAAGTGTAGACGAGGAATACATAACATTTCGCAAATCATACTATATCTTACCATGAAACATAGAAATGAGATGCGATATCGCGTTTTAAGAATCATAAGAACTCTATTGCTACGATACGTAGACATCTGCAAACGCTATTTCCTAGCGAGGAAGTGTCGCATTTACATTCATTTGAAGTGTAGACGAGGAATACATGACACTTCGCAAATCATATTATATCTTACCATGAAACATAGAAATGAGATGCGATATCGCGTTTTAAGAAGCATTAGAACTCTATTGCTACGATACGTAGACATCTGCAAACGCTATTTCCTAGCGAGGAAGTGTCGCATTTACATTCATTTGAAGTGTAGACGAGGAATACATGACACTTCTCAAATCATATTATATCTTACCATGAAACATAGAATTGAGATCGATATCGCGCTTTAAGAATCATAAGAACTCCATTGCTACGATACGTAGACATCTGCAAACGCTATTTCCTTGCAAGGAAGTGTCGCATTTACATTCATTTGAAGTGTAGACGAGGAATACATAACACTTCGCAAATCATATTATATCTTACCATGAAACATAGAAATGAGATTGCGATATCGCGTTTTAAGAAGCATTAGAACCCTATTGCTGCGATAGGTAGACATCTGCAAACGCTATTTCCTTGCAAGGAAGTGTCGCATTTACATTCATTTGAATCGTAGACGAGGAATGCATAACACTTCGCAATGAATATTATATCTTATCATAAAACATAGATATGAGATGCAATATCTCGTTTTAAGGAGCATTAGAACTCTATCGCTACGATACCTAGACATCTGCAGACGCTATTTCCTAGCAAGGAAGTGTCGCATTTACAATCATTTGAGGCGTAGACGAGGAGTACATAACACAACGCAAATCATATTATATCCTACCATGAAACATAGAAATGAGATGGGATATCGCGTTTTAAGAATCATAAGAAATCTATTGCTACGATACGTAGACATCTGCAAACGCTCTTTCCTTGCAAGGAAGTGTCGCATTTACATTCATTTGAAGTGTAGACCAGGAGTACATAACACTACGCAAATCATATTATATCTTACCATGAAACATAGAAATGAGATGCGATATCGCGTTTTAAGAATCATAAGAAATCTATTGCTACGATACGTAGACATCTGCAAACGCTCTTTCCTTGCAAGGAAGTGTCGCATTCACCATCATTTGAAGTGTAGACGAGGAATACATAACATTTCGCAAATCATACTATATCTTACCATGAAACATAGAAATGAGATGCGATATCGCGTTTTAAGAATCATAAGAACTCTATTGCTACGATACGTAGACATCTGCAAACGCTATTTCCTAGCGAGGAAGTGTCGCATTTACATTCATTTGAAGTGTAGACGAGGAATACATGACACTTCGCAAATCATATTATATCTTACCATGAAACATAGAAATGAGATGCGATATCGCGTTTTAAGAAGCATTAGAACTCTATTGCTGCGATAGGTAGACATCTGCAAACGCTATTTCCTAGCAAGGAAGTGTCGCATTTACTTTCATTTGAATTGTAGACGAGGAATACATAACACTTCTCAAATCATATTATATCTTACCATGAAACATAGAATTGAGATCGATATCGCGCTTTAAGAATCATAAGAACTCCATTGCTACGATACGTAGACATCTGCAAACGCTATTTCCTTGCAAGGAAGTGTCGCATTTACATTCATTTGAAGTGTAGACGAGGAATACATAACACTTCGCAAATCATATTATATCTTACCATGAAACATAGAAATGAGATTGCGATATCGCGTTTTAAGAAGCATTAGAACCCTATTGCTGCGATAGGTAGACATCTGCAGACGCTATTTCCTAGCAAGGAAGTGTCGCATTTACAATCATTTGAGGCGTAGACGAGGAGTACATAACACAACGGAAATCATATTATATCCTACCATGAAACATAGAAATGAGATGCGATATCGCGTTTTAAGAATCATAAGAAATCTATTGCTACGATACGTAGACATCTGCAAACGCTCTTTCCTTGCAAGGAAGTGTCGCATTTACATTCATTTGAAGTGTAGACCAGGAGTACATAACACTACGCAAATCATATTATATCTTACCATGAAACATAGAAATGAGATGCGATATCGCGTTTTAAGAATCATAAGAAATCTATTGCTACGATACGTAGACATCTGCAAACGCTCTTTCCTTGCAAGGAAGTGTCGCATTCACAATCATTTGAAGTGTAGACGAGGAATACATAACATTTCGCAAATCATACTATATCTTACCATGAAACATAGAAATGAGATGCGATATCGCGTTTTAAGAATCATAAGAACTCTATTGCTACGATACGTAGACATCTGCAAACGCTATTTCCTAGCGAGGAAGTGTCGCATTTACATTCATTTGAAGTGTAGACGAGGAATACATGACACTTCGCAAATCATATTATATCTTACCATGAAACATAGAAATGAGATGCGATATCGCGTTTTAAGAAGCATTAGAACTCTATTGCTACGATACGTAGACATCTGCAAACGCTATTTCCTAGCGAGGAAGTGTCGCATTTACATTCATTTGAAGTGTAGACGAGGAATACATGACACTTCTCAAATCATATTATATCTTACCATGAAACATAGAATTGAGATCGATATCGCGCTTTAAGAATCATAAGAACTCCATTGCTACGATACGTAGACATCTGCAAACGCTATTTCCTTGCAAGGAAGTGTCGCATTTACATTCATTTGAAGTGTAGACGAGGAATACATAACACTTCGCAAATCATATTATATCTTACCATGAAACATAGAAATGAGATTGCGATATCGCGTTTTAAGAAGCATTAGAACCCTATTGCTGCGATAGGTAGACATCTGCAAACGCTATTTCCTTGCAAGGAAGTGTCGCATTTACATTCATTTGAATCGTAGACGAGGAATGCATAACACTTCGCAATGAATATTATATCTTATCATAAAACATAGATATGAGATGCAATATCTCGTTTTAAGGAGCATTAGAACTCTATCGCTACGATACCTAGACATCTGCAGACGCTATTTCCTAGCAAGGAAGTGTCGCATTTACAATCATTTGAGGCGTAGACGAGGAGTACATAACACAACGCAAATCATATTATATCCTACCATGAAACATAGAAATGAGATGGGATATCGCGTTTTAAGAATCATAAGAAATCTATTGCTACGATACGTAGACATCTGCAAACGCTCTTTCCTTGCAAGGAAGTGTCGCATTTACATTCATTTGAAGTGTAGACCAGGAGTACATAACACTACGCAAATCATATTATATCTTACCATGAAACATAGAAATGAGATGCGATATCGCGTTTTAAGAATCATAAGAAATCTATTGCTACGATACGTAGACATCTGCAAACGCTCTTTCCTTGCAAGGAAGTGTCGCATTCACCATCATTTGAAGTGTAGACGAGGAATACATAACATTTCGCAAATCATACTATATCTTACCATGAAACATAGAAATGAGATGCGATATCGCGTTTTAAGAATCATAAGAACTCTATTGCTACGATACGTAGACATCTGCAAACGCTATTTCCTAGCGAGGAAGTGTCGCATTTACATTCATTTGAAGTGTAGACGAGGAATACATGACACTTCGCAAATCATATTATATCTTACCATGAAACATAGAAATGAGATGCGATATCGCGTTTTAAGAAGCATTAGAACTCTATTGCTGCGATAGGTAGACATCTGCAAACGCTATTTCCTTGCAAGGAAGTGTCCATTTACATTCATTTGAAGTGTAGACGAGGAATACATAACACTTCGCAAATCACATTATATCTTACCATGAAACATAAATATGTGATGCGATATCGCGTTTTAAGAAGCATTAGAACTCTATTGCTATGATACCTAGACATCTGCAGACGCTATTTCCTAGCAAGGAAGTGTCGCATTTACATTCATTTGAAGTGTAGACGAGGAATACATGACACTTCGCAAATTACATTATATCTTACCATGAAACATAGAAATGAGATGCGATATCGCGTTTTAAGAAGCATTAGAAATCTATTGCTACGATACGTAGAAATCTGCAAACGTTATTTCCTTGCAAGGAAGTATCGCATTTACATTCATTTGAAGTGTAGACGAGGAATACATGACACTTCGCAAATCATATTATATCCTACCATGAAACATAGAAATGAGATGCGATATCGCGTTTTAAGAAGCATTAGAAATCTATTGCTACGATACGTAGAAATCTGCAAACGTTATTTCCTTGCAAGGAAGTGTCGCATTTACATTCATTTGAAGTGTAGACGAGGAATACATGACACTTCGCAAATCACATTATATCTTACCATGAAACATAGAAATGAGATGCGATATCGCGTTTTAAGAAGCATTAGAAATCTATTGCTACGATACGTAGATATCTGCAAACGCTATTTCCTTGCAAGGAAGTATCGCATTTACATTCATTTGAAGTGTAGACGAAAAATACATAACACTTCGCAAATCATATTATATCTTACCATGAAACATAGAAATGAGATGCGATATCGCGTTTTAAGAAGCATTTGAACTCTATTGCTGCGATACCTAGACATCTGCAGACGCTATTTCCTAGCAAAGAAGTGTCGCATTTACATTCATTTGAAGTGTAGAGGAGGAATAAATAACACTTCGCTAATCATATTATATCTTACCATGAAACATAGAAATGAGATGCGATATCGCGTTTTAAGAAGCATTAGAAATCTATTGCTACGATACGTAGAAATCTGCAAACGTTATTTCCTTGCAAGGAAGTATCGCATTTACATTTATTTGAAGTGTAGACGAGAAATACATAACACTTCGCAAGTCATATTATATCTTACCATGAAACATAGAAATCAGATGCGATATCGCGTTTTAAGAAGCATTAGAAACCTATTGCTGCGATAGGTAGACATCTGCAAACGCTATTTCCTTGCAAGGGAGTGTCGCATTTACATTCATTTGAAGTGTAGACGAGGAATAAATAACACTTCGCAAATCATATTATATCTTACCATGAAACATAGAAATGAGATACGATATCGCGTTTTAAGAAGCATTAGAACTCTATCGCTACGATACTTAGACATCTGCAGACGCTATTTCCTAGCAAGGAAGTGTCGCATTTACATTCATTTGAAGTGTAGACGAGGAATACATGACACTTCGCAAATCATATTATATCTTACCATGAAACATAGAAATGAGATGCGATATCGCGTTTTAAGAAGCATTAGAAATCTATTCCTACGATACGTATAAATCTGCAAACGCTATTTCCTTGCAAGGAAGTGTCGCATTTACATTCATTTGAAGTGTAGACGAGGAATACATAACACTTCGCAAATCATATTATATCTTACCATGAAACATAGAAATGAGATGCGATATCGCGTTTTAAGAATCATAAGAAATCTGTTGCTACGATACGTAGACATCTGCAAACGCTCTTTCCTTGCAAGGAAGTGTCGCATTTACATTCGTTTGAAGTGTAGACGAGGAGTACATAACACTACGCAAATCATATTATATCTTACCATGAAACATAGAAATGAGATGCGATATCGCGTTTTAAGAATCATAAGAAATCTATTGCTACGATACGTAGACATCTGCAAACGCTCTTTCCTTGCAAGGAAGTGTCGCATTCACAATCATTTGAAGTGTAGACGAGGAATACATAACATCTCGCAAATCATACTATATCTTACCATGAAACATAGAAATGAGATGCGATATCGCGTTTTAAGAATCATAAGAACTCTATTGCCACGATACGTAGACATCTGCAAACGCTATTTCCTTGCAAGGAAGTGTCGCATTTACATTCATTTGAAGTGTAGACGAAAAATACATAACACACCGCAAATCATATTATATCTTACCATGAAACATAGATATGTGATGCGATATCGCGTTTTAAGAAGCATTAGAAATCTATTGCTATGATACCTAGACATCTGCAAACGCTCTTTCCTTGCAAGGAAGTGTCGCATTTACATTCATTTGAAGTGTAGACGAAAAATACATAACACTTCGCAAATCATATTATATCTTACCATGAAACATAGAAATGAGATGCGATATCGCGTTTTAAGAAGCATTAGAAATCTATTGCTACGATACGTAGAAATCTGCAAACGTTATTTCCTTGCAAGGAAGTATCGCATTTACATTTATTTGAAGTGTAGACGAGAAATACATAACACTTCGCAAGTCATATTATATCTTACCATGAAACATAGAAATGAGATGCGATATCGCGTTTTAAGAAGCATTAGAACCCTATTGCTGCGATAGGTAGACATCTGCAAACGCTATTTCCTTGCAAGGAAGTGTCGCATTTACATTCATTTGAATCGTATACGACGAATGCATAACACTTCTCAAATCATATTATATCTTACCATGAAACATAGAAATGATTTGCGATATCGCGTTTTAAGAAGCATTAGAACCCTATCGCTACGACACCTAGACATCTGCAGACGCTACTTCCTAGCAAGGAAGTGTCGCATTTACATTCATTTGAAGTGTAGACGAGGAATACATAACACTTCGCAAATCATATTATATCTTACCATGAAACATAGAAATGAGATGCCATATCGCGTTTTAGGAAGCATTAGAACTCTATCGCTGCGATACCTAGACATCTGCAGATGCTATTTCCTTTCAAGGAAGTGTCGCATTTACATTCATTTGAAGTGTAGAAGAGTAATACATAACACTTCGCAAATCATATTATATCATACCATCAAACATAGAAATTAGATGCGATATCGCGTTTTAAGAAGCATTAGAACACTATCGCTACGATACCTAGACATCTGCAGACGCTATTTCCTTTCAAGGAAGTGTCGCATTTACATTCATTTGAAGTGTAGACGAGGAGTACATAACACAACGCAAATCATATTATATCCTACCATGAAACATAGAAATGAGATGCGATATCGCGTTTTAAGAATCATAAGAAATCTATTGCTACGATACAAAGACATCTGCAAACGCTCTTTCCTTGCAAGGAAGTGTCGCATTTACATTCATTTGAAGTGCAGACGAGGAATACATAACACTTCGCAAATCATATTATATCTTACCATGAAACATAGAAATGAGATGCGATATCGCGTTTTAAGAAGCATTAGAACTCTATCGCTACGATACCTAGACATCTGCAGACGCTATTTCCTTTCAAGGAAGTGTCGCATTTACATTCATTTGAAGTGTAGACGAGGAGTACATAACACTACGCAAATCATATTATATCTTACCATGGAACATAGAAATGGGATGCGATATCGCGTTTTAAGAATCATAAGAAATCTATTGCTACGATACGTAGACATCTGCAAACGCTCTTTCCTTGCAAGGAAGTGTCGCATTCACAATCATTTGAAGTGTAGACGAGGAACACATAACACTTCGCATATCATATTATATCTTACCATGAAACATAGAAATGAGATGCGATATCGCGTTTTAAGAATCATAAGAACTCTATTGCTACGATACTTAGACATCTGCAGACGCTATTTCCTAGCAAGGAAGTGTCGCATTTACATTCGTTTGAAGTGTAGACTAGGAATACATAGCACTTCGCAAATCATATTATATCTTTCCATGAAACATAGAAATGAGATGCGATATCGCGATTTAAGAAGCATTAGAACTCTATCGCTACGATACCTAGACATCTGCAGACGCTATTTCCTTTCAAGGAAGTGTCGCATTTACATTCATTTGAAGTGCAGACGAGGAGTACATAACACTTCGCAAATCATATTATATCTTACCATGAAACATAGAAATGAGATGCGATATCGCGTTTTAAGAAGCATTAGAACCCTATCGCTACGATACCTAGACATCTGCAGACGCTATTTCCTTGCAAGGAAGTGTCGCATTTACATTCATTTGAATCGTATACGACGAATGCATAACACTTCGCAATGAATATTATATCTTATCATGAAACATAGATATGAGATGCAATATCTCGTTTTAAGAAGCATTGTAACTCTATTGCTACGATACCTAGACGTCTGCAGACACTATTTCCTAGCAAGAAAGTGTCGCATTTACATTCATTTGAAGTGTAGACGAGGAATACATGACACTTCGCAAATCATATTATATCTTACCATGAAACATAGAAATGAGATGCGATATCGCGTTTTAAGAAGCATTAGAAATCCATTGCTACGATGCGTAGACATCTGCAAACGCTATTTCTTTGCAAGGAAGTGTCGCATTTACATTCATTTGACGTGTAGACGAGGAATACATAACACTTCGCAAATCATATTATATCTTATCATGAAACATAGAAATGAGATGCGATATCGCGTTTTAAGTATCATAAGAAATCTATTGCTACGATACGTAGACATCTGCAAACGCTCTTTCCTTGCAAGGAAGTGTCGCATTCACAATCATTTGAAGTGTAGACGAGGAATACATAACACTTCGCAAATCATATTATATCTTACCATGAAACATAGAAATGAGATGCGATATCGCGTTTTAAGAAGCATTAGAACCCTATTGCTGCGATAGGTAGACATCTGCAAACGCTATTTCCTTGCAAGGAAGTGTCGCATTTACATTCATTTGAATCGTATGCGTCGAATGCATAACACTTCGCAATGAATATTATATCTTATCATGAAACATAGATATGAGATGCAATATCTCGTTTTAAGGAGCATTGGAACTCTATCGCTACGATACCTAGACATCTGCAGACGCTATTTCCTAGCAAGGAAGTGTCGCATTTACATTCGTTTGAAGTGTAGACGAGGAATACATTGCACTTCGCAAATCATATTATATCTTACCATGAAACATAGAAATGAGATGCGATATCGCGATTTAAGAAGCATTAGAACTCTATCGGTACGATACCTAGACATCTGCAGACGCTATTTCCTTTCAAGGAAGTGTCGCATTTACATTCATTTGAAGTGTAGACGAGGAGTACATAACACTTCGCAAATCATATTATATCTTACCATGAAACATAGAAATGAGATGCGATATCGCGTTTTAAGAATCATAAGAACCCTATTGCTGCGATACGTAGACATCTGCAAACGCTATTTCCTAGCGGGGAAGTGTCGCATTTACATTCATTTGAAGTGTAGACGAGGAATACATGACACTTCGCAAATCATGTTATATCTTACGATGAAACATAGAAATGAGATGCGATATCGCGTTTTAAGGAGCATTAGAACCCTATTGCTACGATAGGTAGACATCTGCAATCGCTATTTCCTTGCAAGGAAGTGTCGCATTTACATTCATTTGAAGTGTAGACGAGGAATACATAACACTTCGCAAATCATATTATATCTTACCATGAAACATAGAAATTAGATGCGATATCGCGTTTTAAGAAGCATTAGAAATCTATTGCTACGATACGTAGACATCTGCAAACGCTATTTCCTTGCAAGGAAGTGTCGCATTTACTGTCATTTGAATTGTAGACGAGGAATACATAACACTTCTCAAATCATATTATATCTTACCATGAAACATAGAATTGTGATCGATATCGCGCTTTAAGAATCATAAGAACTCCATTGCTACAATACGTAGACATCTGCAAACGCTATTTCCTTGCAAGGAAGTGTCGCATTTACATTCATTTGAAGTGTAGACGAGGAATACATAACACTTCGCAAATCATATTATATCTTACCATGAAACATAGAAATGAGATGCGATATCGCGTTTTAAGAAGCATTAGAACCCTATTGCTACGATAGGTAGACTTCTGCAAACGCTATTTCCTTGCAAGGAAGTGTCGCATTTACATTCATTTGAAGTGTAGACGAGGAATACATAACACTTCGCAAATCATATTATATCTTACCATGAAACATAGAAATGAGATGCGATATCGCGTTTTAAGAAGCATTAGAACCCTATTGCTGCGATAGGTAGACATCTGCAAACGCTATTTCCTTGCAAGGAAGTGTCGCATTTACATTCATTTGAATCGTATACGACGAATGCATAACACTTCGCAATGAATATTATATCTTATCATGAAACATAGATATGAGATGCAATATCTCGTTTTAAGAAGCATTGTAACTCTATTGCTACGATACCTAGACGTCTGCAGACGCTATTTCCTAGCAAGGAAGTGTTGCATTTACATTCATTTGAAGTGTAGACGAGGAATACATGACACTTCGCAAATCATATTATATCTTACCATGAAACATAGAAATGAGATGCGATATCGCGTTTTAAGAATCATAAGAACACTACTGCTACGATACTTAGACATCTGCAAACGCTCTTTCCTTGCAAGGAAGTGTCGCATTTACATTCATTTGAAGTGCAGACGAGGAATACATAACACTTCGCAAATCATATTATATCTTACCATGAAACATAGAAATGAGATGCGATATCGCGTTTTAAGAAGCATTAGAACTCTATCGCTACGATACCTAGACATCTGCAGACGCTATTTCCTTTCAAGGAAGTGTCGCATTTACATTCATTTGAAGTGTAGACGAGGAGTACATAACACTACGCAAATCATATTATATCTTACCATGGAACATAGAAATGGGATGCGATATCGCGTTTTAAGAATCATAAGAAATCTATTGCTACGATACGTAGACATCTGCAAACGCTCTTTCCTTGCAAGGAAGTGTCGCATTCACAATCATTTGAAGTGTAGACGAGGAACACATAACACTTCGCAAATCATATTATATCTTACCATGAAACATAGAAATGAGATGCGATATCGCGTTTTAAGAATCATAAGAACTCTATTGCTACGATACTTAGACATCTGCAGACGCTATTTCCTAGCAAGGAAGTGTCGCATTTACATTCGTTTGAAGTGTAGACTAGGAATACATAGCACTTCGCAAATCATATTATATCTTTCCATGAAACATAGAAATGAGATGCGATATCGCGATTTAAGAAGCATTAGAACACTATCGCTACGATACCTAGACATCTGCAGACGCTATTTCCTTTCAAGGAAGTGTCGCATTTACATTCATTTGAAGTGCAGACGAGGAGTACATAACACTTCGCAAATCATATTATATCTTACCATGAAACATAGAAATGAGATGCGATATCGCGTTTTAAGAAGCATTAGAACCCTATCGCTACGATACCTAGACATCTGCAGACGCTATTTCCTTGCAAGGAAGTGTCGCATTTACATTCATTTGAATCGTATACGACGAATGCATAACACTTCGCAATGAATATTATATCTTATCATGAAACATAGATATGAGATGCAATATCTCGTTTTAAGAAGCATTGTAACTCTATTGCTACGATACCTAGACGTCTGCAGACACTATTTCCTAGCAAGAAAGTGTCGCATTTACATTCATTTGAAGTGTAGACGAGGAATACATGACACTTCGCAAATCATATTATATCTTACCATGAAACATAGAAATGAGATACGATATCGCGTTTTAAGAAGCATTAGAAATCCATTGCTACGATACGTAGACATCTGCAAACGCTATTTCTTTGCAAGGAAGTGTCGCATTTACATTCATTTGACGTGTAGACGAGGAATACATAACACTTCGCAAATCATATTATATCTTATCATGAAACATAGAAATGAGATGCGATATCGCGTTTTAAGTATCATAAGAAATCTATTGCTACGATACGTAGACATCTGCAAACGCTCTTTCCTTGCAAGGAAGTGTCGCATTCACAATCATTTGAAGTGTAGACGAGGAATACATAACACTTCGCAAATCATATTATATCTTACCATGAAACATAGAAATGAGATGCGATATCGCGTTTTAAGAAGCATTAGAACCCTATTGCTGCGATAGGTAGACATCTGCAAACGCTATTTCCTTGCAAGGAAGTGTCGCATTTACATTCATTTGAATCGTATACGTCGAATGCATAACACTTCGCAATGAATATTATATCTTATCATGAAACATAGATATGAGATGCAATATCTCGTTTTAAGGAGCATTGGAACTCTATCGCTACGATACCTAGACATCTGCAGACGCTATTTCCTAGCAAGGAAGTGTCGCATTTACATTCGTTTGAAGTGTAGACGAGGAATACATTGCACTTCGCAAATCATATTATATCTTACCATGAAACATAGAAATGAGATGCGATATCGCGATTTAAGAAGCATTAGAACTCTATCGGTACGATACCTAGACATCTGCAGACGCTATTTCCTTTCAAGGAAGTGTCGCATTTACATTCATTTGAAGTGTAGACGAGGAGTACATAACACTTCGCAAATCATATTATATCTTACCATGAAACATAGAAATGAGATGCGATATCGCGTTTTAAGAATCATAAGAACCCTATTGCTGCGATACGTAGACATCTGCAAACGCTATTTCCTAGCGGGGAAGTGTCGCATTTACATTCATTTGAAGTGTAGACGAGGAATACATGACACTTCGCAAATCATGTTATATCTTACGATGAAACATAGAAATGAGATGCGATATCGCGTTTTAAGGAGCATTAGAACCCTATTGCTACGATAGGTAGACATCTGCAATCGCTATTTCCTTGCAAGGAAGTGTCGCATTTACATTCATTTGAAGTGTAGACGAGGAATACATAACACTTCGCAAATCATATTATATCTTACCATGAAACATAGAAATTAGATGCGATATCGCGTTTTAAGAAGCATTAGAAATCTATTGCTACGATACGTAGACATCTGCAAACGCTATTTCCTTGCAAGGAAGTGTCGCATTTACTGTCATTTGAATTGTAGACGAGGAATACATAACACTTCTCAAATCATATTATATCTTACCATGAAACATAGAATTGTGATCGATATCGCGCTTTAAGAATCATAAGAACTCCATTGCTACAATACGTAGACATCTGCAAACGCTATTTCCTTGCAAGGAAGTGTCGCATTTACATTCATTTGAAGTGTAGACGAGGAATACATAACACTTCGCAAATCATATTATATCTTACCATGAAACATAGAAATGAGATGCGATATCGCGTTTTAAGAAGCATTAGAACCCTATTGCTACGATAGGTAGACTTCTGCAAACGCTATTTCCTTGCAAGGAAGTGTCGCATTTACATTCATTTGAAGTGTAGACGAGGAATACATGACACTTCGCAAATCATATTATATCTTACCATGAAACATAGAAATGAGATGCGATATCGCGTTTTAAGAATCATAAGAACACTACTGCTACGATACTTAGACATCTGCAAACGCTATTTCCTTGCAAGGAAGTGTCGCTTTTACATTCATTTGAATCGTAGACGAGGAATGCATACCACTTCGCAATGAATATTATATCTTATCATGAAACATAGATATGAGATGCAATATCTCGTTTTAAGGAGCATTGGAACTCTATCGCTACGATACCTAGACATCTGCAGACGCTATTTCCTAGCAAGGAAGTGTCGCATTTACATTCGTTTGAATCGTATACGACGAATGCATAACACTTCGCAAATCATATTATATCTTACCATGAAACATAGAAATGAGATGCGATATCGCGTTTTAAGAATCATAAGAACACTATTGCTACGATACTTAGACATCTGCAAACGCTATTTCCTTGCAAGGAAGTGTCGCTTTTACATTCATTTGAATCGTAGACGAGGAATGCATACCACTTCGCAATGAATATTATATCTTATCATGAAACATAGATATGAGATGCAATATCTCGTTTTAAGGAGCATTGGAACTCTATCGCTACGATACCTAGACATCTGCAGACGCTATTTCCTTTCAAGGAAGTGTCGTATTTACATTCATTTGAAGTGTAGACGAGGAGTACATGACACTACGCAAATCATATTATATCTTACCATGAACCATAGAAATGAGATGCGATATCGCGTTTTAAGAATCACAAGAACTCTATTGCTACAATACGTAGACATCTGCAGACGCTATTTCCTAGCAAGGAAGTGTCGCATTTACATTCGTTTGAAGTGTAGACGAGGAGTACATAACACTTCGCAAATCATATTATATCTTACCATGAAACATAGAAATGAGATGCGATCTCGCGTTTTAAGAAGCATTAGAACTCTATCGCTACGATACCTAGACATCTGCAGACGCTATTTCCTTGCAAGGAAGTGTCGCATTTACATTCATTTGAATCGTATACGACGAATGCATAACACTTCGCAAATCATATTATATCTTACCATGAAACATAGAAATGAGATGCGATATCGCGTTTTAAGAAGCATTAGAACTCTATCGGTACGATACCTAGACATCTGCAGACGCTATTTCCTTTCAAGGAAGTGTCGCATTTACATTCATTTGAAGTGTAGACGAGGAGTACATAACACTTCGCAAATCATATTATATCTTACCATGAAACATAGATATGAGATGCAATATCTCGTTTTAAGGAGAATTGGAACTCTATCGCTACGATACCTAGACATCTGCAGACGCTATTTCCTAGCAAGGAAGAGTCGCATTTACATTCGTTTGAAGTGTAGACGAGGAATACATAGCAATTCGCAAATCATATTATATCTTACCGTGAAACATAGAAATGAGATGCGATATCGCGATTTAAGAAGCATTAGAACTCTATCGGTACGATACCTAGACATCTGCAGACGCTATTTCCTTTCAAGGAAGTGTCGCATTTACATTCATTTGAAGTGTAGACGAGGAGTACATAACACTTCGCAAATCATATTATATCTTACCATGAAACATAGAAATGAGATGCGATATCGCGTTTTAAGTAGCATTAGAACTCTATCGCTACGATACCTAGACATCTGCAGACGCTATTTCCTTTCAAGGAAGTGTCGTATTTACATTCATTTGAAGTGTAGATGAGGAGTACATGACACTACGCAAATCATATTATATCTTACCATGAAACATAGAAATGAGATGCGATATCGCGTTTTAAGAATCATAAGAACTCTATTGCTACGATACGTAGACATCTGTAAACGCTCTTTCCTTGCAAGGAAGTGTCGCATTCACAATCATTTGAAGTGTAGACGAGGAATACATAACACTTCGCAAATCATATTATATCTTACCATGAAACATAGAAATGAGATGCGATATCGCGTTTTAAGAATCATAAGAACTCTATTGCTACGATACGTAGACATCTGCAAACGCTATTTCCTAGCGAGGAAGTGTCGCATTTACATTCATTTGAAGTGTAGACGAGGAATACATAACACTTCGCAAATCATATTATATCTTACCATGAAACATAGAAATGAGATGCGATATCGCGTTTTAAGAAGCATTAGAACCCTATTGCTGCGATAGGTAGACATCTGCAAACGCTATTTCCTTGCAAGGAAGTGTCGCATTTACATTCATTTGAATCGTATACGACGAATGCATAACACAACGCAAATCATATTATATCCTACCATGAAACATAGAAATGAGATGCGATATCGCGTTTTAAGAATCATAAGAAATCTATTGCTACGATACGTAGACATCTGCAAACGCTCTTTCCTTGCAAGGAAGTGTCGCATTTACATTCATTTGAAGTGTAGACGAGGAGTACATAACACTACGCAAATCATATTATATCTTACCATGAAACATAGAAATGAGATGCGATATCGCGTTTTAAGAATCATACGAAATCTATTGCTACGATACGTAGACATCTGCAAACGCTCTTTCCTTGCAAGGAAGTGTCGCATTCACAATCATTTGAAGTGTAGACGAGGAATACATAACACTTCGCAAATCATATTATATCTTACCATGAAACATAGAAATGAGATGCGATATCGCGTTTTAAGAATCATAAGAACACTATTGCTACGATACTTAGACATCTGCAAACGCTATTTCCTTGCAAGGAAGTGTCGCTTTTACATTCATTTGAATCGTAGACGAGGAATGCATAACACTTCGCAATGAATATTATATCTTATCATGAAACATAGATATGAGATGCAATATCTCGTTTTAAGGAGCATTGGAACTCTATCGCTACGATACCTAGACATCCGCAGACGCTATTTCCTAGCAAGGAAGTGTCGCATTTACATTCGTTTGAAGTGTAGACGAGGAATACATAGCACTTCGCAAATCATATTATATCTTACCATGAAACATAGAAATGAGATGCGATATCGCGTTTTAAGTAGCATTAGAACTCTATCGCTACGATACCTAGACATCTGCAGACGCTATTTCCTTTCAAGGAAGTGTCGTATTAACATTCATTTGAAGTGTAGACGAGGAGTACATGACACTACGCAAATCATATTATATCTTACCATGAACCATAGAAATGAGATGCGATATCGCGTTTTAAGAATCACAAGAACTCTATTGCTACAATACGTAGACATCTGCAGACGCTATTTCCTAGCAAGGAAGTGTCGCATTTACATTCGTTTGAAGTGTAGACGAGGAGTACATAACACTTCGCAAATCATATTATATCTTACCATGAAACATAGAAATGAGATGCGATCTCGCGTTTTAAGAAGCATTAGAACTCTATCGCTACGATACCTAGACATCTGCAGACGCTATTTCCTTGCAAGGAAGTGTCGCATTTACATTCATTTGAATCGTATACGACGAATGCATAACACTTCGCAAATCATATTATATCTTACCATGAAACATAGAAATGAGATGCGATATCGCGTTTTAAGAAGCATTAGAACTCTATCGGTACGATACCTAGACATCTGCAGACGCTATTTCCTTTCAAGGAAGTGTCGCATTTACATTCATTTGAAGTGTAGACGAGGAGTACATAACACTTCGCAAATCATATTATATCTTACCATGAAACATAGATATGAGATGCAATATCTCGTTTTAAGGAGAATTGGAACTCTATCGCTACGATACCTAGACATCTGCAGACGCTATTTCCTAGCAAGGAAGAGTCGCATTTACATTCGTTTGAAGTGTAGACGAGGAATACATAGCAATTCGCAAATCATATTATATCTTACCGTGAAACATAGAAATGAGATGCGATATCGCGATTTAAGAAGCATTAGAACTCTATCGGTACGATACCTAGACATCTGCAGACGCTATTTCCTTTCAAGGAAGTGTCGCATTTACATTCATTTGAAGTGTAGACGAGGAGTACATAACACTTCGCAAATCATATTATATCTTACCATGAAACATAGAAATGAGATGCGATATCGCGTTTTAAGTAGCATTAGAACTCTATCGCTACGATACCTAGACATCTGCAGACGCTATTTCCTTTCAAGGAAGTGTCGTATTTACATTCATTTGAAGTGTAGATGAGGAGTACATGACACTACGCAAATCATATTATATCTTACCATGAAACATAGAAATGAGATGCGATATCGCGTTTTAAGAATCATAAGAACTCTATTGCTACGATACGTAGACATCTGTAAACGCTCTTTCCTTGCAAGGAAGTGTCGCATTCACAATCATTTGAAGTGTAGACGAGGAATACATAACACTTCGCAAATCATATTATATCTTACCATGAAACATAGAAATGAGATGCGATATCGCGTTTTAAGAATCATAAGAACTCTATTGCTACGATACGTAGACATCTGCAAACGCTATTTCCTAGCGAGGAAGTGTCGCATTTACATTCATTTGAAGTGTAGACGAGGAATACATAACACTTCGCAAATCATATTATATCTTACCATGAAACATAGAAATGAGATGCGATATCGCGTTTTAAGAAGCATTAGAACCCTATTGCTGCGATAGGTAGACATCTGCAAACGCTATTTCCTTGCAAGGAAGTGTCGCATTTACATTCATTTGAATCGTATACGACGAATGCATAACACAACGCAAATCATATTATATCCTACCATGAAACATAGAAATGAGATGCGATATCGCGTTTTAAGAATCATAAGAAATCTATTGCTACGATACGTAGACATCTGCAAACGCTCTTTCCTTGCAAGGAAGTGTCGCATTTACATTCATTTGAAGTGTAGACGAGGAGTACATAACACTACGCAAATCATATTATATCTTACCATGAAACATAGAAATGAGATGCGATATCGCGTTTTAAGAATCATACGAAATCTATTGCTACGATACGTAGACATCTGCAAACGCTCTTTCCTTGCAAGGAAGTGTCGCATTCACAATCATTTGAAGTGTAGACGAGGAATACATAACACTTCGCAAATCATATTATATCTTACCATGAAACATAGAAATGAGATGCGATATCGCGTTTTAAGAATCATAAGAACACTATTGCTACGATACTTAGACATCTGCAAACGCTATTTCCTTGCAAGGAAGTGTCGCTTTTACATTCATTTGAATCGTAGACGAGGAATGCATAACACTTCGCAATGAATATTATATCTTATCATGAAACATAGATATGAGATGCAATATCTCGTTTTAAGGAGCATTGGAACTCTATCGCTACGATACCTAGACATCCGCAGACGCTATTTCCTAGCAAGGAAGTGTCGCATTTACATTCGTTTGAAGTGTAGACGAGGAATACATAGCACTTCGCAAATCATATTATATCTTACCATGAAACATAGAAATGAGATGCGATATCGCGATTTAAGAAGTATTAGAACTCTATCGGTACGATACCTAGACATCTGCAGACGCTATTTCCTTTCAAGGAAGTGTCGCATTTACATTCATTTGAAGTGTAGACGAGGAGTACATAACACTTCGCAAATCATATTATATCTTACCATGAAACATAGAAATGAGATGCGATATCGCGTTTTAAGAAGCATTAGAACTCTATCGCTACGATACCTAGACATCTGCAGACGCTATTTCCTTTCAAGGAAGTGTCGTATTTACATTCATTTGAAGTGTAGACGAGGAGTACATGACACTACGCAAATCATATTATATCTTACCGTGAAACATAGAAATGAGATGCGATATCGCGTTTTAAGAATCATAAGAACTCTATTGCTACGATACGTAGACATCTGCGAACGCTCTTTCCTTGCAAGGAAGTGTCGCATTCACAATCATTTGAAGTGTAGACGAGGAATACATAACACTTCGCAAATCATATTATATCTTACCATGAAACATAGAAATGAGATGCGATATCGCGTTTTAAGAATCATAAGAACTCTATTGCTACGATACCTAGACATCTGCAAACGCTATTTCCTTGCAAGGAAGTGTCGCTTTTACATTCATTTGAATCGTAGACGAGGAATGCATAACACTTCGCAATGAATATTATATCTTATCATGAAACATAGATATGAGATGCAATATCTCGTTTTAAGGAGCATTGGAACTCTATCGTTACGATACCTAGACATCTGCAAACGCTATTTCCTAGCAAGGAAGTGTCGTATTTACATTCATTTGAAGTGTAGACGAGGAGTACATGACACTACGCAAATCATATTATATCTTACCGTGAAACATAGAAATGAGATGCGATATCGCGTTTTAAGAATCATAAGAACTCTATTGCTACGATACGTAGACATCTGCGAACGCTCTTTCCTTGCAAGGAAGTGTCGCATTCACAATCATTTGAAGTGTAGACGAGGAATACATAACACTTCGCAAATCATATTATATCTTACCATGAAACATAGAAATGAGATGCGATATCGCGTTTTAAGAATCATAAGAACTCTATTGCTACGATACCTAGACATCTGCAAACGCTATTTCCTTGCAAGGAAGTGTCGCTTTTACATTCATTTGAATCGTAGACGAGGAATGCATAACACTTCGCAATGAATATTATATCTTATCATGAAACATAGATATGAGATGCAATATCTCGTTTTAAGGAGCATTGGAACTCTATCGTTACGATACCTAGACATCTGCAAACGCTATTTCCTAGCAAGGAAGTGTCGCATTTACATTCGTTTGAAGTGTAGACGAGGAATACATAGCACTTCGCAAATCATATTATATCTTACCATGAAACATAGAAATGAGATGCGATATCGCGATTTAAGAAGCATTAGAACTCTATCGGTACGATACCTAGACATCTGCAGACGCTATTTCCTTTCAAGGAAGTGTCGCATTTACATTCATTTGAAGTGTAGACGAGGAATACATAACACTTCGCAAATCATATTATATCTTACCATGAAACATAGAAATGAGATGCGATATCGCGTTTTAAGAAGCATTAGAACCCTATTGCTGCGATAGGTAGACATCTGCAAACGCTATTTCCTTGCAAGGAAGTGTCGCATTTACATTCATTTGAATCGTATACGTCGAATGCATAACACTTCGCAATGAATATTATATCTTATCATGAAACATAGATATGAGATGCAATATCTCGTTTTAAGGAGCATTGGAACTCTATCGCTACGATACCTAGACATCTGCAGACGCTATTTCCTAGCAAGGAAGTGTCGCATTTACATTCGTTTGAAGTGTAGACGAGGAATACATTGCACTTCGCAAATCATATTATATCTTACCATGAAACATAGAAATGAGATGCGATATCGCGATTTAAGAAGCATTATAACTCTATCGGTACGATACCTAGACATCTGCAGACGCCATTTCCTTTCAAGGAAGTGTCGCATTTACATTCATTTGAAGTGTAGACGAGGAGTACATAACACTTCGCAAATCATATTAAATCTTACCATGAAACATAGAAATGAGATGCGATATCGCGTTTTAAGAAGCATTAGAACTCTATCGCTGCGATACCTAGACATCTGCAGACGCTATTTCCTTTCAACGAAGTGTCGTATTTACATTCATTTGAAGTGTAGACGAGGAGTACATGACACTACGCAAATCATATTATATCTTACCATGAAACATAGAAATGAGATGCGATATCGCGTATTAAGAATCATAAGACCTCTATTGCTACGATACGTAGACATCTGCAAACGGTCTTTCCTTGCAAGGAAGTGTCGCATTCACAATCATTTGAAGTGTAGACGAGGAATACATAACACTTCGCAAATCATATTATATCTTACCATGAAACATAGAAATGAGATGCGATATCGCGTTTTAAGAATCATAAGAACTCTATTGCTACGATACGTAGACATCTGCAAACGCTATTTCCTAGCGAGGAAGTGTCGCATTTACATTCATTTGAAGTGTAGACGAGGAGTACATAACACTTCACAAATCATATTATATCTTACCATGAAACATAGAAATGAGATGCGATATCGCGTTTTAAGAAGCATTAGAACTCTATCGCTACGATACCTAGACATCTGCAAACGCTATTTCCTTTCAACGAAGTGTCGTATTTACATTCATTTGAAGTGTAGACGAGGAGTACATGACACTACGCAAATCATATTATATCTTACCATGAAACATAGAAATGAGATGCGATATCGCGTATTAAGAATCATAAGACCTCTATTGCTACGATACGTAGACATCTGCAAACGGTCTTTCCTTGCAAGGAAGTGTCGCATTCACAATCATTTGAAGTGTAGACGAGGAATACATAACACTTCGCAAATCATATTATATCTTACCATGAAACATAGAAATGAGATGCGATATCGCGTTTTAAGAATCATAAGAACTCTATTGCTACGATACGTAGACATCTGCAAACGCTATTTCCTAGCGAGGAAGTGTCGCATTTACATTCATTTGAATCGTATACGACGAATGCATAACACTTCGCAATGAATATTATATCTTATCATGAAACATAGATATGAGATGCAATATCTCGTTTTAAGAAGCATTGTAACTCTATTGCTACGATACCTAGACGTCTGCAGACGCTATTTCCTAGCAAGGAAGTGTCGCATTTACATTCATTTGAAGTGTAGACGAGGAATACATGACACTTCGCAAATCATATTATATCTTACCATGAAACATAGAAATGAGATGCGATATCGCGTTTTAAGAATCATAAGAACACTATTGCTACGATACTTAGACATCTGCAAACGCTATTTCCTTGCAAGGAAGTGTCGCTTTTACATTCATTTGAATCGTAGACGAGGAATGCATAACACTTCGCAATGAATATTATATCTTATCATGAAACATAGATATGAGATGCAATATCTCGTTTTAAGGAGCATTGGAACTCTATCGCTACGATACCTAGACATCTGCAGACGCTATTTCCTAGCAAGGAAGTGTCGCATTTACATTCGTTTGAAGTGTAGACGAGGAATACATAGCACTTCGCAAATCATATTATATCTTACCATGAAACATAGAAATGAGATGCGATATCGCGTTTTAAGAAGCATTAGAACTCTATCGCTACGATACCTAGACATCTGCAAACGCTATTTCCTTTCAACGAAGTGTCGTATTTACATTCATTTGAAGTGTAGACGAGGAGTACATGACACTACGCAAATCATATTATATCTTACCATGACACATAGAAATGAGATGCGATATCGCGTATTAAGAATCATAAGACCTCTATTGCTACGATACGTAGACATCTGCAAACGGTCTTTCCTTGCAAGGAAGTGTCGCATTCACAATCATTTGAAGTGTAGACGAGGAATACATAACACTTCGCAAACCATATTATATCTTACCATGAAACATAGAAATGAGATGCGATATCGCGTTTTAAGAATCATAAGAACTCTATTGCTACGATACGTAGACATCTGCAAACGCTATTTCCTAGCGAGGAAGTGTCGCATTTACATTCAGTTGAATCGTATACGACGAATGCATAACACTTCGCAATGAATATTATATCTTATCATGAAACATAGATATGAGATGCAATATCTCGTTTTAAGAAGCATTGTAACTCTATTGCTACGATACCTAGACGTCTGCAGACGCTATTTCCTAGCAAGGAAGTGTCGCATTTACATTCATTTGAAGTGTAGACGAGGAATACATTGCACTTCGCAAATCATATTATATCTTACCATGAAACATAGAAATGAGATGCGATATCGCGATTTAAGAAGCATTATAACTCTATCGGTACGATACCTAGACATCTGCAGACGCCATTTCCTTTCAAGGAAGTGTCGCATTTACATTCATTTGAAGTGTAGACGAGGAGTACATAACACTTCGCAAATCATATTATATCTTACCATGAAACATAGAAATGAGATGCGATATCGCGTTTTAAGAAGCATTAGAACTCTATCGCTGCGATACCTAGACATCTGCAGACGCTATTTCCTTTCAACGAAGTGTCGTATTTACATTCATTTGAAGTGTAGACGAGGAGTACATGACACTACGCAAATCATATTATATCTTACCATGAAACATAGAAATGAGATGCGATATCGCGTATTAAGAATCATAAGACCTCTATTGCTACGATACGTAGACATCTGCAAACGGTCTTTCCTTGCAAGGAAGTGTCGCATTCACAATCATTTGAAGTGTAGACGAGGAATACATAACACTTCGCAAATCATATTATATCTTACCATGAAACATAGAAATGAGATGCGATATCGCGTTTTAAGAATCATAAGAACTCTATTGCTACGATACGTAGACATCTGCAAACGCTATTTCCTAGCGAGGAAGTGTCGCATTTACATTCATTTGAAGTGTAGACGAGGAGTACATAACACTTCACAAATCATATTATATCTTACCATGAAACATAGAAATGAGATGCGATATCGCGTTTTAAGAAGCATTAGAACTCTATCGCTACGATACCTAGACATCTGCAAACGCTATTTCCTTTCAACGAAGTGTCGTATTTACATTCATTTGAAGTGTAGACGAGGAGTACATGACACTACGCAAATCATATTATATCTTACCATGAAACATAGAAATGAGATGCGATATCGCGTATTAAGAATCATAAGACCTCTATTGCTACGATACGTAGACATCTGCAAACGGTCTTTCCTTGCAAGGAAGTGTCGCATTCACAATCATTTGAAGTGTAGACGAGGAATACATAACACTTCGCAAATCATATTATATCTTACCATGAAACATAGAAATGAGATGCGATATCGCGTTTTAAGAATCATAAGAACTCTATTGCTACGATACGTAGACATCTGCAAACGCTATTTCCTAGCGAGGAAGTGTCGCATTTACATTCATTTGAATCGTATACGACGAATGCATAACACTTCGCAATGAATATTATATCTTATCATGAAACATAGATATGAGATGCAATATCTCGTTTTAAGAAGCATTGTAACTCTATTGCTACGATACCTAGACGTCTGCAGACGCTATTTCCTAGCAAGGAAGTGTCGCATTTACATTCATTTGAAGTGTAGACGAGGAATACATGACACTTCGCAAATCATATTATATCTTACCATGAAACATAGAAATGAGATGCGATATCGCGTTTTAAGAATCATAAGAACACTATTGCTACGATACTTAGACATCTGCAAACGCTATTTCCTTGCAAGGAAGTGTCGCTTTTACATTCATTTGAATCGTAGACGAGGAATGCATAACACTTCGCAATGAATATTATATCTTATCATGAAACATAGATATGAGATGCAATATCTCGTTTTAAGGAGCATTGGAACTCTATCGCTACGATACCTAGACATCTGCAGACGCTATTTCCTAGCAAGGAAGTGTCGCATTTACATTCGTTTGAAGTGTAGACGAGGAATACATAGCACTTCGCAAATCATATTATATCTTACCATGAAACATAGAAATGAGATGCGATATCGCGTTTTAAGAAGCATTAGAACTCTATCGCTACGATACCTAGACATCTGCAAACGCTATTTCCTTTCAACGAAGTGTCGTATTTACATTCATTTGAAGTGTAGACGAGGAGTACATGACACTACGCAAATCATATTATATCTTACCATGACACATAGAAATGAGATGCGATATCGCGTATTAAGAATCATAAGACCTCTATTGCTACGATACGTAGACATCTGCAAACGGTCTTTCCTTGCAAGGAAGTGTCGCATTCACAATCATTTGAAGTGTAGACGAGGAATACATAACACTTCGCAAACCATATTATATCTTACCATGAAACATAGAAATGAGATGCGATATCGCGTTTTAAGAATCATAAGAACTCTATTGCTACGATACGTAGACATCTGCAAACGCTATTTCCTAGCGAGGAAGTGTCGCATTTACATTCAGTTGAATCGTATACGACGAATGCATAACACTTCGCAATGAATATTATATCTTATCATGAAACATAGATATGAGATGCAATATCTCGTTTTAAGAAGCATTGTAACTCTATTGCTACGATACCTAGACGTCTGCAGACGCTATTTCCTAGCAAGGAAGTGTCGCATTTACATTCATTTGAAGTGTAGACGAGGAATACATGACACTTCGCAAATCATATTATATCTTACCATGAAACATAGAAATGAGATGCGATATCGCGTTTTAAGAAGCATTAGAAATCCATTGCTACGATACGTAGACATCTGCAAACGCTATTTCTTTGCAAGGAAGTGTCGCATTTACATTCATTTGACGTGTAGACGAGGAATACATAACACTTCGCAAATCATATTATATCTTACCATGAAACATAGAAATGAGATGCGATATCGCCTTTTAAGAAGCATTAGAAATCTGTTGCTACGATACGTAGAAATCTGCAAACGCTATTTCCTTGCAAGGAAGTATCGCATTTACATTCAT